>NC_056726.1:1280464422-1280546922 GCF_019279795.1 Protopterus annectens | reverse complement strand
AAGAAATTCAAGCACTGTTATCAGGACTATGAGTATAAGAAGCATGTTGAGTCAATAACTGTTATTAATCTGTCATCAATACAATCTACACAATCACAAATTAGCATTCTTAGTAAAGGTCTTTTATTCCCCCACTGCTTGTACATTGGTTGAAGCAGTTTTAGATCTGCACTTTTTTTGCTAGGAATGTAACACTGAAAGAGGATATTTTGGGGACCAACAATGCAAAAGCTATTTAAGAAGCCTAGATGTTTTGTTCTATCTTATTATCCACTAAAGAAGTGTTTGTTCAAGCCTGTGAAAGTGACATCTATTAACATTTTTCAGTTCATAGAAAAGGTACATTTTCTACCTTGACACAACTAAAAAGGAGGGTTTGAAAGAATTAGAAAATAGTTTTTTTTTTACAACATAGAACATCAGATTAAGGAGGAGAAATAATAGTTATGGACAAGTATGTTTGTGTATCTTAAATGTGCAATAGGTTAGTAGATGAAAACACTTATGAGAAGATTATAAAATGTGATGTTGATAAGATTGTTAATAGAATGAAAAGGAATGTGTGTGACATATATGCATGGTTTGTTAACTAATGACAATTTTGACTACTTTTATGTATCACAGCCACTTATTCCTATTATGTATGGATTACCTAAAATTCATAAAAATTAAACTGATCCTCCCATGTGCCCAATTGTTCCATGGTGTGGATGGTTGACAGAACTCCTATCAGTTCATTTTGGAAATATTCTTTACCCACTTTTAGATAGCTTTCCTGCCAGGAACACTTCGTTAAGAAAGTATACTGGCATAATTTAAATGTTTGCAAGAGAATGTATATGTTTGTTATATTATATGTTGTGTCTTCGTTTACTGTTATACTTAACAATTATGGAGTATAAAGTGTTTGTGCTTTTTTGTCAATCCAAACTTCTACTTAAAATTCCTTATATGGGGGTTGATAATTTGCAACTCTAAATTTATAAACTATTTACATAGCACAACTAATTTTTTAAGATTCTCTGGTGTTTATTCAAGAACAACTATTAATGTTTTGAGTATAACTGTTTCTCTTGATTCTCCTGCAGGACACTGTGCTAACATTTTTAAGAATTAATGTAATAAAATAAAGTATATCTCAGGATAGTATGTACCCCAGATTTTTATAAAAAAATGTTTTGGAAGGGAAACTGATAAGAGCATCACATCTCACTAGTAATGACAATGACTTTGAGAGAACTGTAGAACAAATAAAGATGGATTTTATGGATAGGAGTTATTTATTAAATGAGATAAAAGAAAAAATATTAATTTAGTAAATAAAATGAGAGGATCTAGAGTGGTCCCATTCTTTGGAAAACTAAATCAGGAATGAAATGAAGCCAGTTCTCAGGATATGTTTGTTCAATTCCCCATGGTGTATGCAAAAGGTACAACAAAAGTATGTGATATAATTAAAATAAATTGGCATGGCTTGACTACAGGAGATATTTTTAAAGTGTTTTACACCCTGCTCCCATATTTACTAACTTTAGCAAAGCACATAGTAAGGAATACCACAGAACACTTTTATAAATTTATGATTGCACAGGTGGTAAAGAATGGTATTAGAGGGAGGGATATTACTAATATTATTGAAAGAGCAGAAATGAAATGTGCAATTAGATTTAATGTTAAAAAAACTGCTGTGTTTAAATGATGATAGTCTCAGTATTTTCTTGGTCACCAATTTTAATTGGATGTTAACATTGTCACATTGTTTGGGTTTTTATTTAAATGAAGTGACTATAAATGAAAATGTTTTTTTCAATTGATACACCTGAAAAAGTGCAAGTAACATGAAAGAGCTATTTTTTTTTCTTTTTTTTTTTGTGGAATTAAAGAAATATAAAACTCTTCCTATGTATGAACTGCATTCAAACCATTTTTTTTTTGGATTTCTGATAACTCTGTTTTTTCTGAAGTAGTTCAGTGTTTGAGGACCACTTCATTTTGTGACATTCTGGAAATGTAACAGAATATAGTTGGAGAATCAGACAATCAGGAAAACATTGGAAAAAGCCATCTGTTTACCAAAATAATTCCCATCACCTCATATGGCACATAAGGATATCACAACAAAACATTTGCATTTAGTCAGTGGCTATGCATATGATGCCCCAGAAAGGGAATTCAGAGCCTGTCAGCATGAAATGACATATGCAACCAGCCAGCCTGTTTTGCATCCAGTGGTGTTCATCCTTTCTCTCTCTCTACAAGGAGAACAAATGCTAAAGATATGTTCAACCCATAGTGTATTCTTTTGTTTATATCTCATCATATTCCAATTAAAAAAAATCAGAGGAGGAAGTGTCTTTGATAAATGACTAAAGTTACAACAATAAAGTAGCTGAATTTGAAGCTTTAGTCTTCTTGGAGGATGATGATAGCTGTACCATTACTGAAACATACTTGAAGATCCAAACTGCATATCACAAATCCCATCTATTTTCATTATTGCAGTTGTGATGGGATAATTGGAGGTGTTCCAATCTTTGTAAAATTCTACACAAAAGACAGAGCCCAAGAAAATATCACTTGCAACTAGAACTTGCTAATACAATAATTAATTTCAATTGTATTGAATATGACATCAAAGGAAGCTACTATACACCTTCTAAGTCACCTGGCAACTAATTAAACTCCAGGATGTAAAAAAATATTAAAATACAGTCAATGGGAGAGTATAAACTACCCAACCCTTAACTGGATAAATTATTCAAAACGAAATAAATATGCCCAAATATTAATTGACTGTGAATAAAAGCAATTTAAATCAAGTAGTGAGAAATCCAAACTAGTGATAGCAATTTATTAAATATCATACTGAGAAAATTAGAGTCGTTTTATTTTCTGCATATAGCTACAGTATATATTCTGCACATAATACTGAACATGTTTCTATGATATGTATCCTAAAAGGAAAATCAACTTTAGCCATAAATAAATCATCCTTCTCATATTTTACTAATGGAACAGATGCAATATATGACATAAGTATAGGTTCATACTAAGCTTACTGCCCTTGTGAGCCATTTTAAACCTAGCCAATTAACTGATGTGAGAATTGAACCCTGCACTTTGTTTCTGTAAGGTAAATAACCATTATGCCAGCCTCTCACCCAAGAAATCAGACCCAGATGTCATCCTAAAGGATGTAAGTACATCTGCTTTGGATACTGTTAGTGAATAAAATGATAACTCCTGCAGTCAAAAATACATACTGGTAAGGAGCAACGATATATGTAAAATTATTATTGTCTGTTCTTACACTCAGTCACTATCTTCCTTCATAGAGCATAGTCTGTTGCCACTACATCTGACCCTGATATTGCAGGAGTTCTGTCATAATACCCTAAACCTACAAGTCTTTTGTCATTGTTTCATGTAAGCATATTTATCATGAAGAACCTTGTTGTGTATTAACTTTAATCAGTTAAATACATGCCTACTCTGTGAAATAAGAACCGCTTACTAAGTCGGCCACTGTCTCAGTTTGCTTGACCAGTAGACTATACTGTGTACTATACTTCATGCTGTACCGTATACTGCATATTTAGTCTAAGGAAATTACAGAAAACCTGTTTTACTTGCATCTCTTTGTTAATTGCTTTGTTCTGGCTATAAAGTGATTACTGTCAGTTATAAACTGAGATATAAATGGACTTGAATACCTAAAGCTTGCCACAGAGGCAATAGTATTCCCTGTTAGCATTTTAATTAATAGAGCCATTGATGAATCACATATCCCTAACCTAAGAAATAAATAACACATTATCCCTTTATATAAGGGAGGCAACTCTGCTAACATCACAAACTTTCATCCTATTGCAATCTTGTCCCCCCCCCTCTCTAAGATTCTAGAAATGTGTACACCTACAACTTCTCCACTCTATTACACACAATAACCTACTTTCCTACACCCAACCTGACTTTAAACTTCCACACAGTACCTCAACAGCCTAATTACTTTTTATGGACTTTGTCAACAAAGCCCATGATGTTGGCAAACTAGTATCTACAATATTTCTAGAGTTGTCAAAAGCATTTGACATGGTATCACACCCCAAACTCCTTAAAGACCATTCCTGACAGGCAGCAAGCAGTAAAATGGCAGGGCTCTATCTCCCCATATCACAACCCCCCCACAGGTGTACCTCAAGGATCTGCCCATATCACAACCCCCCCACATGTGTACCTCAAGGATCCATCCTTGGCTCATTGCTATTTAATGTCTTCATCAATAACTTACATACATCCTCCTGTGAATGCAGTCTAATCCAATTTGCAGATGACTCCACTATCATCTGTGTCTCAGACACATTAACTCACCTACAATACATAACACAACAACTGTTCTCTTCCATAGAAACATGGCTCTCCAATTATGAACTCCTACTGAACCCAAAAAAGACAGAGCTCCTTTTCTTCAACCACAAACCGCATAGCCCCAACAAAACAAACTTCAAGATTTTTACAGCCAGCAATAATGAAATTGATTGGTTCAACATACCAAACTACTAGGTGTCACAATTGATGATAATTTCAAGTTTGACCTACACATACAAAACAATATAAAAAAACACCAAAAACTAGGCATGCTATACAAGAATAAAAATTTCCTCACAGCAACTACCAAAATTACTCTGTCCAAAACATACCTCTTGCCCTTACTGTTATATGGGGCCCCAATTCTAACTAACTTACAGACCTCCCTAAGAAAAAAATAGAAAGCTGCTATAACAAAATTGCCAAATTTGCGATAAACGCAATCCCTCCAGCTCATCACTGTAAAGTCCTACATTCCCTAAGATGGCTTGAACTCCCCCTCCTCCTTCAATACATACATCCTACTATGGTATACAAAATCATCTACATCTCACTAGCATGTCCTGCTCTTAGCCCATTAATCAACTTTTATATCCCAAATAAACATCACAGATTTGAAAACAAACATCTTCTCACAGCTTATAACCCTAACAAAACTCCAGGCCTAAGCCTTTACCCTGCTCTGTGGGAAAACTATGGAACTTCCTTCCTTTAGTTATCAAAACTGCTACTAACCTGCATTCCTTCAAAACCTCTATACAAAAATACTTCAACAAAGCTTGGATTTGCTCCTGCATGAGCCCAGGTTGAGGAACTCTTATGCCTTTTTCTACCTCTACTCTCTCTCTTCCCTTTATTAACTTACCCTACCCTCCATTCCTCTGCACATACTCCCGTGAGGTTGCATATACCTTTTCCACATCTATTCCTGGGCTATACCAGATTGTTTAAACCAAAAAAAGGTCAAATACTTTGTCATTGACCACTATTTCTTGAACTTTGAATCTGTTGAATAATCGTTTCCACAAACTGTTTCCCACAGTAAGTAACCAGTGGGCCATCATTGAGAATTGGCCCTTTTTCCCACTGTAGTGTGATCTCAGAATAGGTATATTTATATTAGTTATGTGGGGTGGGAGGGCATAGCACCCCAATCTGGGGGGTGTGGGGGGGTTGTAGCCCTGCAACAAGGTGGATTTTACATTTTGCTATTTTTATTGCAGTTGGTAGGTTAGCCAATATGTTTTGTACCATTGAAGCATTTTCACAGTAGCAATCATTTGAAGGATTCACGATCGACAAATAGTCATCAATGAAGAGATATTCAGTCTTCCGTGGTTTTGATAATGTGATACAGACCCCTATCTCTAGTATTCCCTCTATCACACCCTGCCCTTCTATACTCATACTACCCTGCACTCTCACCAAAATAATCTATTACCATATCTCATGACCTCTAGAATATTACTAATCATTATGATAATCATCTATTATGTAAATAATGCTGCATCTTCATATTATCATACTTTCCATATAATTTACACATGGACACTATGACTTTATTATGTCTGAGTTTTTATTCTGACAAACTAATGTGTAGTTTTTCAAATTCTCTGCTTGAATGTTATGACTTTATTATATCTGTTAAGTTCTCATTCTGGCAAACTGTGTTGTTTTCATATTTGTGCATGAATGCTATGACTTTATTATGTTTGTCTAGTTTTTCATTGTGTTTACCATTTTATTTATTTATTTTATTTTATTTGCAGTTAGTTGCCAGGATGGTCCATTGGGCCACTAGGAGCCCATTTACAATAGAGTCCTGGGGAGAAAACCTCCAGTGAAATGAACAAAACAAATAGAAGTTAATTACATAGCAAGTTATTACAATGGATAATACAGTAATACAAGTAATAAATGGCACCAGTAAACTACAAAAGCAGGCATTCCTTAAAAAGAAAATAAAAGTGTTAAACAATTGCATTTAGGTACAAAATCTGTTGATTGCAATTGATGCTTATTAAAGTTTTATACAAGATTATAAAATTATTACCTGGTGGATGGAAGGGTTTGTGTAGTTCAATAAGATTTTGGGAGTTAGATCTTGGAGATCTATTGGGCTAGTGCATTTTAAAAGTGGTGGCAAGGGAGGGGCAGAGAGAGGGGTTAAAGATCAATTTGTGGGCTTGGGTGAGTTGGATATAGGTGAAGTAGTTGGGTAGTTCTAGCCAATTTAGTTTGTGAAGGGCAGTGCAGTGCTGTGTGAAGGATCTGTGTCCAGTTGCAAACTCTGAAAATTTATTGTAGCAGGAGGATAGTTTAGCTTTGAGGGAGGATTGTAGGTTAGTAAGGAGTGGGGCTCCATATAGAAGGGATGGGATAAGGTATGTTGTAGAGAGTGTTAGTTTGGTGGGGGAAGAGATATACTGATTACGGCAATAGAGCATGCCAAATTTCATATGTGTTTTCTTAATATTTGCTTGTAAGTGTATGTCGAACTTGAGTTGGTCATCGATTTGGATACCTAGTAGTTTTGAATAAGATACTGTTTTAAGGGGTGTATTATTCTGGCTGGTGATAATAAAAGTGTTTTTGTTAAGGATAGTGGTTTTTGAAGGGGTAAATAACATAAGTTTAGTTTTTGTTGCACTGAGTGCTAAGTGGTTGTCTTGCATCCATTGTTCGGTTAAGGAGAAGGCATTTTGTTTTTGTTTTGTTAGAATGGGGATGGAGGTGGCAGAACAGATTATGGTGGAGTCATCGGCATATTGGATGAGGTGAGTGTTAGGGATGGTCTGGTAGAAGTCACTTATGAAAATGTTGAATAGTAAGTGTCCAAGAATAAAACCCTGGGGTAGTCCTGTGGGAGTATTGAGGAATGGGGAGGTAGCTTTTTTCCATCTGACTACTTGTTGCCTATTTGATAGATAACTGGTAAACCATTTGATAGTGGTGGGGGAAAGGTTCAGGTTAGAGAGTTTGGTGAGGAGAAGGTTGTGAGAGATGGTGTCGAAGGCCTTAGATAGGTCTAGTACGAGGGTGGACCCAATAAAGCCGGAGTCACGTGCTTTAACAGTTTCAAGAAAGGTAAGGAGAGCAGTGGTGGTGCTGCAGCCAGGCCTTAATCCCTGCTGTGTGGGGGTTAGGAGTTGGTTGTTTATGAGATAGGGTAACAGTTGTAGGTGGATGCATCTTTCTAGCAGTTTGGAAATGGGGGACAGGATGGCAATTGGATGAAAATGTGGGATGTTATTGTTGCTCCCATCTTTGTGAAGTGGAATAATAAATGCCTTTTTCCAGGCTTGAGGTACCTGCCCTTCTGTAATTGACCAGTTTATTAGGATACAGAGGGGATAGGCTATGGCCTCTGTGGATATTTGTAAGAAGTAAGAGGGAATTTGGTCTGGGGCATTCAAACCTGGTTTTAGCTTTTGTAGGCGTTTTTTAATAGTAGAGATTGTGATGGGTTGTAAGGAGAAGTTAGGGAATTTGGAGGAGGAGGTACTTGAGAAAGAAGGAGTACCAGAAGAGGAAGAGGTAGGCACTTTTAGGGATGTGGAGGTAGGATGGTTGGTGAAGGAGGTTGTTAGTTTGGCAATGGAATCAGTGAAGAAAGAGTTGAACTGGGTGGCTAGGTCAATGTTGGTGGCATTTGGGTCAGGGCATGAGTTTTCTTTTTTACCAGGAGAAAGCAGAGAGGAGATTCCATGCCAGAATTTCTTGGGGTTTGTATTGTGATTAGTTTGTAGTGTAGAAAAATAAGATTTCTGGTCTGAAGTAATACGTTTTTTTTATTTTGTTGTTACGTAGTAGTTTGCATTCACATATGTCTGGAGCTTTTCTCTCGGGGCCTCCACTGAAAATGGGTACATCATGACCCAGTTGGACTTTCCCAGTAAACAAATGTCAGATAAATAAATAAATAAAATCATTTATGACATCAGAGAATTAATAAACTATGATATAGTATATATATATATATATATATATATATATATATATATATATATATATATATATGAATAAAAAAAAAATATATATATATATTATATGTATGTATATATCTATATATATATATATATATATATATATATATATATATATATATATATATATATCTATATCTATATATATCTATCTATATATATATATATATATATATATATATATATATATATATATATATATATAAAATATACGTGTGTGGAGTGAACTATTCCTTGTCTGTTATACCCCATACCACTCACCCACTCCATACATCACTTCTTTTATAGATCCCAAGACAAGCCCACTTGCTACTCATTTCATCCAAAGCATCATAAACCTACCTTCATTTCCATTTCAAGTAATTGTCTCCATATCACACTTCTCTTCCTTTTCTACTTGAATTACACACACACACACACACACACACACACACACACACACACACACACACACACACACACACACACACACACCTTCCTTCTTTGTACACATTCCTAATCTATGAACCTATGAACCTATGTACACATTCCTTCCTCTTCCTGTCTACTTTTATTATTTTCTTACTGCTTATTTCCTTGAAAAAAAGTATGATTCTTGATACAAATAACCTACCAGGGCCTGCATGATCTGGAGAATGTAGAGCGCTATAGGGAGGACAGGGACATTGTACAGCAAATTGTTGAGATGTGCTGGCCACTCCTTATACACACAGAACTAATACAGGGGGACCCATCCCAATGGATACCAAGGTATGTCTAGGCTTAAAAATACTAGCCACAGGTACCTTCCAAAGACCAACTGGGGATATCATGGGTGGGTGTCTCACAGGCATCAGCATCCAGGGTTCTCCACCAGTTCCTGGATGCCATGACACAACATGCCAATGAGCACATATATTTCCCCACCGCCTGTGAGGCACTGACCACACGTATGCATCTCTTCCACCATATAACAGAATACCCTGAGGTAGTTGGTGCTATAGACTGCATGCACATCCACATCAAAGCACCACCCGGTGAGCGGGGCAGGGTCTACATAAACCGCAAGGGCTTCTCCTCCATCAACTGCCTGGTCATGTGCAATGCCCAGGGCATTATCATGGAAGTGTGTGCCAGCAGCCCTGGAAGCTTTCACGACTCCCACATCTGGCATTCCTCACAATTATATTAGGGGTTTGCTGGGGGGCATCCCTTATGGCCATCTAGTGGGGGATGCTGGCTATACACTGGAGCCGTGGCTGATGACACCAATCAGAAATGCACACACACCTGAACAAGAACACCATAATGAGGCACATGCACAAACCAAAATCATTGGAGAATGTGTGTTTGGGATGCTCAAGTCACGGTTCCGCTGCCTTGACATATCCGCTGGAGCCTTGCAGTACTTTCCAGCTACATGTACTCAAACGTTCATAGTATGTGCCATGCTACACAATATGATCCTGTGGAAACAGCTGCAGCAGGAACAGCATGGGGCAGGGCCACACAGCCCCCCCACCATTGCCAAGGCCAGCACAGGCATAGAGGGACTCGGAGGAGGAACATCCTGAGCCTGCACCTGTAGGCAGAAGGAGGCATGCACAATATGCCCAGGCTTTGGTAAAGAGGCAACGCATAGCACCCACACTGACACTGTAGGGACCCAAGGACTGATACCTCTCTCCAGCTTGCACATACAGTAAAATGGATGCCAAACATGACACTTCCTGAGCTTTACCATGTATAGAGAATGTACTATGTGCATCCAACATAGTCAGCCTTCCAGCACTGTCCTCAGTACTGGCCCAGCAACAATGTAAGTCACTCTTCCTATCAATTACTGAATGGAGTAGTATGTTCTCATACTTATAAGTATGATATGGATGCAAGTATGCAAGGGAATTTGGTGGCTTAATGGGATAGCAGCAGGCAGCTATAGGGGACAGCAGGAAATTAATAACAAAATACTGGTGTCAGCTTACTAGGCAGCACTACACAAGGTGACAACCCCCACTGCAGTACATGTGATGGTCCAAAGAACTGTGGGTGTCTATAGGTCACACACCTGGATGTCAATGAGGGTCACATATCCACCACCAGCCTCACCCAACAGGACATGTGCAGATGATCATGAAGAAAGACCAGGCTAAGGCCCCCAAATGATGACAATGGTGAACAGCCCCCCACCAGACCTACACAGACATACTACAACAGGTCTGGCAGTTGTGTTCTATTTCTGAAGGGTAAGAAGTCTGAAACTGAAATATATGCCTTTAAGATCTAATATGTGTGCTCTACTGATATGCCTCCTGTCTTCATGATAGGTCACAACACAATATGAAATGGAAGCCATTAGAGTAACTGAAATACCAGTACAGTCATTTCAAATGTTAAAGTCTGCAGGTGTGCCCCCCCACCCACAATCCCATGTAGATATGCAGTGACAAATGGCCTGCAGCACTCTCAAATGGCCTACAGCCCTCTGGCAAAGGCCCATGCTTCACCCATAGTGCCAATGTATGGAATGTCAGGGGGTCCCAACTAATAACCTAACACAGTAAACAGAAAACAAATGCAAGGCCATGTTGACAAATGCCAGTAGCATGCCTCCCCATGTCCTACTGCAAGGACTGTAGATCAGGCCATAAATACTACTGGTATAAAGGCCCAACTATAGGAATACATCCAGGATATTTCTTACATAATGTTATGTGGAGGAGAGAATAACAGAGGGGGGTGTAGAAGCATGGATGTCATGAAGTGTGTGAAGTCTGAAACTCTAATGTCTGCCCATACTACACCCAGCTGCAAACCCAAGAATGAATAGCCACAAAAACTGCTTGTAAACCACAATGTGAAGGTAAACTGAGCAGATATATGAGTCTTGCGTCTTGATAACCTGGGTGTATCTGTACAGCTGAGAGGTATGGCCCCAGCAGGATATGGCCATTCCATGAAGTTGAGAAAAGCACAAGGAGGGGAACCCCAGCCAGCATACTAACAAGGTGCTGCACCATTTACACAGAACCAGCAGTCTATTGTCTGTAGCTACCCCTCCACAAGGAGGGGATCCCCAGCCAGCATACTAACAAGGTGCTGCACCATTTACACAGAACCAGCAGTCTATTGTCTGTAGCTACCCCTCCACAAGGGGGGATCCCCAGCCAGCATACTAACAAGGTGCTGCACCATTTACACAGAACCAGCAGTCTATTGTCTGTAGCTACCCCTCCACAAGGAGGGGATCCCCAGCCAGCATACTAACAAGGTGCTGCACCATTTACACAGAACCAGCAGTCTATTGTCTGTAGCTACCCCTCCACAATGGCAGGTGTGTGCCAGAATATGTAGTCTATATGCCTCAGAATATTGGTTTCAGCTTCATTCATCTTGTATTCCCGGTAAATAACTGTGAGCAAAGAATGATAACTGTCAGTAGTTGATGACATCACAGTATAAAACAGAACATATGTCAGAAAATCTATGCTACGACCAAACATGTCACACAGGCAGCTCAGACAACAATAGTTACAGTATCCCCTGCATGTTAAGCCTATTGTGTCTCCATATTGGCAACCTATCTACAGATATCCTGCAAAAAAGTTTGCTAGGTGTAGCTTTCACACAAAACCCTGAACTGGAGTCCTACTCTCCCTGGAATGGATGCACACACTCAATATAGAAGGTCATACTGGGCATTCTCCTACACCATGTCTCACAACACAGTGGACTACAGATATCAGTTATTTGCAGCTGTTTGTGCAGACACACCAAATTGTACACCATTGATACTTTAGGAATAAACATACATATTTAAGGCCAACATAATATAATATGTCAAACATACACATACAGAGATGTGGGGAAGAGAAAGACAGACAGTGACAGAGAGATTCCCATTATGAGGCCTGTCCCACCCACTACACATCCAGTGGCCTATATCACATGATGTGCTGATGTCATTCACTGTAGAAATTCCTTTGGTTAGCCATCAGCCCTGTAATGTCAGTGGTGCTTGTGATAACTGTGTAATACTAAAGTACAAATATGTATCAATGTAGCAGTTGTAATCTCAGTCCTTTCAAATGTAAAGTTTTGTGTGAGTGTGTGTGTTTCTTGATGAATGTGGTTGAGGCCATTCACACTCACTGAACTTCCCTTACCCTCCTTTAGCACTGCTGCTAATGTCAATCACCTTCAAATATACCTTTGGACAGTTCTCCAGCATATAAGCTCTGTGGTGCTTGTGATAACTGCACAATACTATAGTGTAGCAAACTAGTTATGTAGAAGTTCAGTCTTGGTCCTGGCAACTGTGTAAATGTGAGAGAGTGTGCATATCCTTGTAGAGACCTGATTTTGTGGTCATTCACACTTACACTTCTCTTACCCCTCCTTTAGCACTGCTGCTGATGTCACTCACCTTCAAAGATACCATTGGACAGCTCTTCAACATATAATCTCCTTGGTGCTCACAATAAATGCATAATACTATTGTTTAGGAAACTAGTTAGGTAGGATTTCCAATTCTGATCCTGGCAACTGTGCAAATGTGAGTGTTTGTGTGAGAGAGTGTGTATTCTTGTAGAGATGCGATTTTGTGGTCATTCACACTTACAGCACTTTCCTTGCCCCTCATTTAGCACTGCTGCTGATGTCACTCACCTTCAAAGATACCTTTGTTCAGCTCTCCAACATATAGGATCCGTGGCGCTTGTGATGACTATAGTGTAGCTAGTTAGGCAAGAGTTCCAATCCTGATCCTGGCAACTGTGTAAATGTGAGTGTTTGTGTGAGAGAGTGTGTGTATTCTTGTAGGGACCTGATTTTGTGGCCATTCACACTTACAGCACTTCCCTTGCCCCTCATTTAGCACTGCTGCTGATGTCACTCACCCTCAAAGATACCTTTGGACAGCTTTTGAATATATAAGCTCCATTGCACTTGTGATAACTGTATAATACTATAGTGTAGCAAACTAGTTAGGTAGGAGTTCCGGTCCTGATCCAGGCAACTGTGTAAATGTGAGTGTTTGTGTGAGACAGTGGGTGCATCCTTATAGAGACCTGATTTTGTGGTCATTCACATTTACAACACTTCCCTTACCCCTCCTTTAGCACTGTTGCTGATGTCACTCACCTTCAAAGATACCTTTGCACAGCTTGCCAATATCTAAGCTCCGTGGCATGTGCAATAAATGCAGAACACTGTAGTAGCAATAACTACATAGGTAAGGATTTGAATCTCCTTCCTGGCAAGTTTTTGTGTGAGTGCGTATATCTACATATATATGTCCCTGTCTCAAAGATTTTGGCCCCATTTAACCCAGTACACTTCTCAGTGTCTGGCTTTAGTAGACCTGTAGATATCTTCCACTTTAGAAGTACCTATTGGCAACCCTAAACCATCTAATGTCAGTGGTGCATGTGGTAAATGCATAACAATGGTCAGAAAAGATAGCTCAATAAAGGTTTGAACCTCACCCCTGGTAAATGTCTGTGTAGGGTGAAATGTTTTGTGGAATCTCTAACCCACTACATCCCCCAATGACAGTATTTATAAGGGCTGGTGATGTTCCTCACCTTAGAAGTACCTTGGGACAACATCTATCCTATAAGCTCCTTGGCACGTGCGATAAATGCGTTACTCTGTAGTAGCAATCCTGTGTTGGGGTTGGTGTGATTGTGTAATAACAGGATCCATTCGGGGTGGCTTTTGCTAAATTTTTATGTTGAAGACCTAGTATATGTCACAATGTCCACATTACAAGGCCAACAGTTGTCAAACAGCATAGAGGTTGGTGTAGAAAATCCACAGCCCTAAATGTCTAGTGCCATGTGCAATGACTACATGACAGTATGGATTGGTGAACAATATAGGCAAACCTTTTAATACTCACAGACCACTCTCCACCCACGTTGCATACATAAGCACACTTGGCTAGGTAACAACCACTATATCAGTAGTTCCCCTACATATTGCCTCACAGATAGTACCCACATTGTGATTGCAGTGGACTACATGCCTGTTGAACACAACAGTGCCACTCAGATGAGAAAGTACTTTGATGTGTTACATCTCCTGACTGAGTGTGTGTTATCCAGCAAGTAAAAGGACATGGCACCCTGTTTTATCCCCTCAGTAGCCCAATCAATGTGTACAGTGGCCCTTTTGCCATGTTCCCCACTGGATGCCTACAACAACTGTAGAGTTTACAAATGTACCCCACAAAGGGAATACCATGTCTTAGACACATGCCCTGTATGGGCAGATGCCACTAACTCCACTGAATACCCATATCATACTTTCAATGTAGGTTCAATCACTACCTCAGTTACATAGCCAGGTCTCACCAAATGAGATCAGGAATGCTACATCAGAAGATACCAATCTGTCCACACAACATGCCCCAGAGACCTCAAGCACACTTCCACACTTCGAAGAACATGTATGTGGAAAATGGGCACAACCCAGACACTGTCCATGTTATGGAAAATAAATCACATACATGGGAAGCAATTCACATCACTGGCCACCCACAATAGAAATTTGGATGAGTGAATGGGGAATACAATACCCACCCCTCGGAACCACTCCAGTGACTATACTCCAGAACCGCACTTGGGACTATTGACATGTGGCCTTATGCCAGGGTATTCCCTTGGGATAGCTTTTTAGAGCCTTCAGGCCCATTTACCTACTACACACCTATGAAGCATTGAACCTCTGGATCTCAGCACTGGCAAGTGTGTGTGTGTGTGTGTGTGTGTGTGTGTGTGTGTGTGTGTGTGTGTGTGTGTGTGTGTGTGTGTGTGTGTGTGTGTGCGTGTGTGTGTGTGTGTGTGTGTGAATAGTAATTCCAGTGTATTTGGTTGATGAATAGCCCCTGTGGCTATAGTTATTTGCAATCGAAGGTGTGTCCAAACCAGAACATGTACCATTCTCCATTCTCCATTCTACAACAGATGCTGTTAATCAGCATATACCTATGTACAACCCTCAGCCCTATAATCTGTGAGGCATATGCAATCACTGTTTTCAAGACTGGGGATTACCTTGCACATACTGTACCCTGCCTATGACATGGTGGATGTGTTACTACACTGCCATACCCTGTGGCCTTTCTGCAGGGCCACATCCTGGTGACACACAGATGCCTAGAATGGAAATGGGATACAGCATGTGAGCACACAGTCACTCAGTGCTTCACTTGTGGGGGGAAAGAGGGGTAAAGTTGGCACTGAATGTGTTACCAAGACTGTGGCCAGTATCTGTTGTCTCAGGATAGGTATTAGCTTTGCGCAGTAACTCACAGCACTTGTGTTTAATGCTATGGAGGTTGTTGATGTAACTATCAAAGGCTGTTGTTAATGTCGTCAGTGTCTGCTACATCTCTACTGCCATAGATGCTTGACAGGGATTCCATGAGGGATCCAAAGTTGTGTTTGAGGCTAATCAGGGAGTTCAGCAGGCATGGGACACCACCTTTCCCTGCAACAGTGTCCTCCTTCTGATGTACACTTTAGTAATGGCAGGGGACCATCACACTGTCTCCCAGTGTTTGGAGGACAGTGCATGGGTTCTGTTGGCTCTGGCTAGTACCATGCATTAATGTGCCTGTTTGTACAGTGCCTATGTGTATGATTCCACAGTCATGCCGCTACTTCCCATTGCCATGGGTGCAGTGAAGTCATCCACCCCTGTTTTCATGGCTGCAAAGTCAGCTTTGGAGAGATTTTGCCAGATGGTTATCTTTGTGGGGGGTGTGGCTGACATGATGAGTTCCATGTTGATTACAGCATATGTACATCTCACCATACAGGGATTGATAAGTGTGGATGAGTAACAGTCCCATATTTAAGTGGTCAACACAGGTCAAGGTTGTTGCATCCTCCACCATGGGTCAGTATTAGCTGGTCTAGTGCAAAGGAAATGATGAAACCCAGAAGTGTTGGGCCACTGTACTGACACTTGGCTACATTCCCCAGGTGATAGAATGGTAGTTGAAGACTTGTACTCTGTCAGTGTTGTGTTGGACCATCATAGATGGCAGGGTGTTGAGGAATGTGCATTGACAGTCTAGAGATATAGATGTGGACCCATAGCAGGAAATGGTCTGGATTGCACTAGTACCCCAAGGCAGTTGTAACAGAAGTATCTCCAATGCATTATGATGGGATACTAGTCTGGAGGTGTTCCTATACATAATGAATATGGAGACACCACCTGTGGAGGTATGGTGTGGACCATTTTTGGGAGCTGACAGCTGTGGAATGCGTCATAGCCTGATACTGCAGGTCTGCTGTCTGCTGCTGTGAACCACCTCTCCATTACAGAAGACATGTGTCTTCCACTCCAACGACTGCTATGAGTGACAGCATCCTGACAGTTAGATGTCCACTGTTGAGCAGCATGATCCTCAGATTGCATACATGTGTAGCTGTTATGGTGGTAATAACATTAGGAACACTGCCTAATAAGGCACTATAGGAGTGGCAAGAAACTTAGCCAGTATGTGGTAACCCAGCGGTGACAGATGTAGGACATCCATGGTATATAATTGGGTTCTATCAGTCATGTCATCCCAAGCAAAGAGGTTCTGGATCCCCTGAGAATAACACATAACATGTAAGCCAATGTTGCAGTCAATCATCTGTTGATAGTACCACAGCATCATTCTGAGTTACACTGCCCAGGGCTACTGTCACACCTGCCTGGACTGCATAATCAGAGAGTTCAACCATGTCTCCTGTCATCTAGTCCAGGGAGGTGTGACCGAAGTCATTCACATCCACATGGATATGGAGTGATAGATATTTGGCTGTTACCTGCTCCATATTCAACTTAGTGAGTGGGACGTGTGTGCCTCAGTATTGAGTTACCCATGACCATTGTATTGTGCAAGGTGGTTAGCCTTAGGAGCTTAGGTTGGGGGCACACTGTAGATTAAATATGTGTCCCTTGGCATGTGCCATGTCATGGTGTCTGATTGGGTGTCTGCCTTGCTGATCTGTGCTGTTTGGATAGATGTCCATTGAGTGCCTCTGGCAAGGTGGGTGTGTGGCTTTTCACTGTATGTCATGGCTGTCAAAGTGGGTGTCGTGGTGAGCTACATGTTCCACATGGTGTGGTGCAGGTGTTGATCTTATCCTCTTGACCTGCTAGTCCAGTCTTTGCTGGAGAGTGCATATGTCCACATTGGGTGATATATGGGTAACCCTCACAGGTCTGAGTGTTTGGAGTTTAGAGGGAAGGGTTGTCTGTGTACATGAAGCAGTTGCAACAGTGCCCCAGAATGGACAAGTGCACCTGGTTAATGGGTAGAAACACAGATAACCACCCTTCCAACATGCCAGGAGGGGTGGACATAACTAGTAAGTACCGGGGCATCATCTGTGATGAACGTGTACTGCTGATGGCTCAGAGGTGTGCCATACATCTTGATACAATAACCTGGAGAAGTGCCAAGCCATAATGCTAGTTGAAGTGCAAGACAGAAAGAACTAGCATGATGTACAGGTGGAACAGAAGGCAGACTATCTGCCACCTATAATGCTTTACCACAACTGTGCAGTTATCAGCAGCTTTGGCCACATGAAAACTCAGTAATCTATTTAGTGCATGTGGTAACTCCTGAACACTGTAATAGACATACCTAGATAGGCATGAGTTCACATCCCAATACAGGCAAGTGTGTGTGCATATGTATGTTTGTGTGAATCATGTACTGTCTGGCTCATACCTTTTTTGACCTATGTACTACCCTTTACACTTCCCTTCACTCCAGTTTAGTAGACCAGTAGATGTTATCTAACTTAGAAGTACCTTTGGAAGAGTTGGAAATGTATAAGTTCTGTGGCGCATCTCATAACTGTGTAGCACTATAGTAGGAGTGCCTAGATAGGTGTATATGTATGTGTGTGTGAATCATGTACTGTCTGGCTCATAGCATTTTTGACCTGGTTACTACCCTTTACATTTCCCTTCACTCCAGTTTAGTAGACCTGTAGATGTAATCCAGCTTAAAAGTACCTTTGGAAGAGTTGGAAATGTATAAGTTCTGCGGCGCTTCTCATAACTTGGTAGCACTATAGTAGGAGTGCCTAGATAGGCAGGAGTTTGAATCCCAATACTGGCAAGTGTGTGTATGTATGTGTGTGTGAATCATTTTTGACCTGTGTACTACCCTTTGCACTTCCCTTCACTCAATTTAGTAGACCTGTTGATGTCATCCACCTTAGAAATACCTTTTGAAGAGCTAGAAGTGTATAAGCTCTGTGGTGCATCTCATAACTGTGTAGAACTATATTAGGAATACCTAGATAGGCAGGTGTTCTAATCCTAATGCTGGCAACTGTTTGTGTGTATGTGTGAGGATCATATCAGGTGTTCTAATCCTAATGCTGGCAACTGTTTGTGTGAGGATCTTATCATATGTGACTTCTACCATTTTGATGTGTATACCATACATGGCTGGTGACCAACTCTCACTGCCATTACATTATATAGTGTGGTAACAGCATCTGGCTCACATGCAGCAAGTTAAACCATTGTACAGTCCTCTGTACAGATGTGTCTGGAATATCCATATGTTTGAAATCTATACATGGTCAGAAGTGGTCTGTGTGCCTTAACAATGACCATGTGTGTGATATTATAGCAAATAGGCCACAGTCAGTGTACTGACACACATGGCAGCATGAAGTATCATACCTGACTGAAACATCATGCTGATAGGACATCTGCTGCTCTCACAGCTGGCCAGCTTTGTATGTGCAATACATGAGTCCAGATGCTTGCTTTTACAAGTGAACTGTACCTGTTATGGGTCACATTAAAGGCTGGAAGAGGTGTGGACTGTCATATTCTGGTCCTAATTAGTATGTAACAGGAACAACTTGCATCTTAAGAGGGGTGTATACACAGTTTATATCCACTGTATACCAGTAATGTGTCACGCGTGACCCTACCTTAGGCCATTTGTCCAGCATAATTTGCTGGCCTCTGTCCAGACATCTTGGCACTGACAAGTTGAGATATATGCTACAGGAATTTTGAATTCATGTCAGATAGGCCCCAGATAGACCACTGTGAAGCAATACAGTTAACCCCAGCACAAGTGGATATGCACAACAAGCAATATAGGTATTACTGGTGGTTGTATTCATGGTAAACTGCATGTGCTTCACATGCCTGGGGTATTGCCAGGCAACAACAGAACAATGTCATACTCACCAGCTTCCGGCTACTGTCCCATATGCAGACCAGGGGGTCCTAGGTAGTTGTGAGAGGGAGTTATTGTCAGCAGATGCACGTGTGGCTTTGGTACAGGACGGATGCAGCATGTCTGCACATCTACAGTACTAACCACAATAATACACAATGTCCTGTCCTCACCATAGATGTGCACCTCTGTGCGTTAGAAAACCCCATCCACAACTGCAATCGGACCTGACTCATGCATGTAGATACAATACAGATACATGCATGTCTGGTACATTAGTGTACTAATCCCCACTGGGCCCTTACCTGTATGCTCCTCATCCAGTGTGTGTGTGCAACCCACCTCCACAATGCTTCCCTCAGTGTCATAGTTTGTGCGTTTGGCATGTGGCCCAAGTGTGGTGAGGTGGGTGTCAGTGGGGGCTGGATGGCTGGCCCCCCACCTGTGGCTAGCCAGTCCCTCACTACAGTAGCAGCCCATTGACAGGGATGTCATTTGAGGTCAGTGGCCCGATGCTGCACATGCTCATAAGTTCTGCTGTGCAGGCCAACATCATTTACCCTGTGGACCACACTCCCCATCCAAATGGCAGGGCATAATTTCCAATTGCATATTGGGTAATGATGTCTGTTTTTCCAACAGAGAATGCTGGCAGGCGAGCACCCTGCATATTACCTAGAAGACATAAACAGGAAAAAGGTCACAGGACCTCATATGGTTGTCAAAATGCGCATCAACAGTGGATATTACTTGCAAATAATCCAGACTACGCTAAAACCCTCCAAGCTATCTTGGCTATAGCAGCTTGCATTGCACACCTGTTCCTGAGCTATCTTATTCCCCCCAATGTTGGACACTTGATTGCATAATCCTCTATCCTCCATTCATTTCTGTGTAGAGGGTTGACAGTGGGGCATCTTACATGTGGATGGTGTGTGGATGGTGGCATGTCTGTGTTTGACTGTGGTGTATGATGGAGTTCTGAGCACATGCCTGAGTTCATGTAGGAGGCAGACACTGATGTTATTATGCCCCATGGAGATATGCTGTTGTTGCCATCAATAGGCAATATGTACATGCTCACCATTGATGTGGGGAGGAATGTGATGTGCATATCTCCCTGTACAATTGGGCTGGACAGGGTGGTGATGTTCCCACCTAACCTGTGTGATGCAGGTTGCCTATATCTACGGCATGTGTGTATGAGGTGTTCTTTACCCCCAGAACAGGGTGAATTGTGTTGTTTCATTTGAGACTTATAACATATGTGGAGACATGGTTGCAATAGTTCTTAGTGGTGTGGATATGTCCGATTCATAGTCATAGTCAGTCTTACAGGAAGTCATCTGTGAACTTACATGCTTGCTCAGATATAGGTGGACTTCCTTCAAAGTTTTTGCCTGCACCTATGTGTCCCTGTATAGCCAATGTAGCAACCTATTATGTGGTTTGTGTATTGCGTCTGTCCACCAAAAGAGATTAATCTACCTTGGTGGAGGCTGGACATACAGGTCAGGTACTGCTGTGTCCATATAGCTACAGCGGATATAAAGGGTACATACCCCTGATACACTGCCTGGTATTTATGCAATTGGAACATGACACCATAATAACTCATTTCATAACAATTCCCATTTGTAGTGTGACCTGTAGCCTGTACATTTCAATTGAAAACATAACAATTGGGTCTGTGAAAACATATGGAAATAATGCTCAGTACAATAAGCCAGTTGAATGAGTGTGCACACCCTTAAACTGATATGTTGTGTATGCACCCCTTGAGATGGTTACAGCATTCATCCATCTTGGTCTGGACTCTAACATCATGGCACATCTTCACTTGGCAATAGTTGGTCACCTTCTTAGAAACACCGTTGATTGTATTTCAATGGAATTGTACAAGTTAGGGGTTATATAAAGATGAGAAGCATTATGAAATTATCTTCTGCGGTCTGAATGTCATACAACACCCATACCTGGCAGTCTAACAGGGGTGTGTACATTTGTGATATCCACTGTATATAGGTGTGGATATAGCTGGTAGTGGGAAGCATGGACATAGGGTCATAACACAGGTGGACACTTTTCTGATTAATAGCTGAATATCTTGGCTACACTAGTACCCATATCAGTGGCAGGGCACTGCATCAACCAGTAGCTGTACGCATTTCTGTCTGTTGTATGCACTGACACTGATATTACACACATGTGCAACATGCACAACCTATGAACCTGAATGCTTGAAACCCATGTGATTTAGTTGTGTGCTTTCCAGCTGAACATAAGCTTATATACATGTACTCAGGGGATACCTGTTATCAATTTCTGTTGTATGTTAGTATGGTACACTGTATTCACAGTCTTGCTGTTCAGTCATACTTCTCAACCTTTTACAGCAGTACGTCTGGACAATGGCACACATAAATGGTTGTCAAAGGGGGCATCAGTATTGAAGCTGTATTAATATAGCTGCATCATACATTAGTACCTTGATTGCACAGTAGGGTTTGACATCACTGCGATAACCTGGAAGATGTCCAGCAGTCATAAGTAGGGTATTAAGTTACAGTGTCATTGCTCACAGACCTGCCAATGGTTTGGCTGACATAACACAGGTACATATGTATGTGACTACAGATATTCAGAAATGTGCTTATTGTCCAGCAGAACACAGTACCGTTGAATGTTATTAATTCAAAATATAACATGAAGTTGAACACACATGTCTGCAACAGTACTTTACTATGCACATGCCCTCTATAGGTGTCATAGATTTACAAGACAAACGCGTGTCATACTCATAATCACAGGTAACATGGATATGGAAAACATCCCATTAACTGGCCTAGCAGTGGCACAATCACAACTGTTTGACAGACACCCTTGTGTTTGTCATATATGAACTGTCCTTTCCCAGGGTGAGTCAGGCTCCTGAGCTGTGATCCCACTCCACAACCTCTCAGAGCATCACATCTGGACAATGCCTAAAATGATGGGGGATAAATAGGGACAGACTTTAAATATTCCTGTTACAAACATAGGAAGTTTGTAGAATGATACATTTAGCATTATGGTGAATATTCTTAAGAATTTGGAGTCTTAAACTCAAGTGTTTGCCATTACCTGATGACTTCAATCCTCAGCTATTTGCCAGAAAAGTGCAGATCTCAGGAGGAACAGACAAAAATACATGATGGTAAAATGTAGATATTCTGTGAAGATCTGTACAGTTGAGAGGTATGTTTGTGATATCTCCCACTGCAGAGACTGCCAGATGCTATGGCCATAGCAGGTGTTTAGCAGGACATTAATACAGCATGTCTTGTTGGGACATATATTCCTCCAAATCATATTTCCCATTATTACAGACCAAGTATTACATTCAAATACTTGCTTACATGTTCCACTTACCTTTTTTTCTTTCTTCTCTTTTCCACTTTATGTTTCATTTGTTATCTCTCTCTCTCTCTCTCTCTCTCTCTCTGTGTCCACTACAGGGATAGAGCTGGTTTGAATAGGTGGCAGCATGGTTTTTGTAGGTGATGCTCATGAACTAGTGATAGCCTGTGCACCTATTGGGGTTCCCCACTTGCTAATTGCATGCAGAACAGCTGTGTAGTTCTTCCAATCACCAATGTCATGGCAAAACATTCCTATAAATGAGTATCCATGTGAGCGTTGGCCCTTTCCCTTTCTTGTGAGGAAGACATCCTGGAGTTGTGTGAGCTGCCACCTCTTACAAGAAGACTTGTGGTAACAAGCCAACTAAATGGTGGGGAAGGTTCAAGACGTAGGGGCAGATTGTGAGTATTGATGCTATATGTTTGGAGTACTGCTAGTTTAACAGGGTTTGTCTGCACATGATACGTCTACATCGGTTTCAGTCTGACAAAGTTCAGTCTCTGCATAGGTCTCAACTGTAGGTCCATCCATATAATGGCCACAGGTTAGCCTGTTATGTATGGCTGTTCCCCAGGCAGGTGCTGTCCTTGGCAAATCAGTAGCATGCTGTGGTTATTGCATTATGTAGATGGCAACATCCATTTCTTTTTCTGACTTTATATCCCTCAGAAAAAATATGTTACAACAACCCTGTAAAATCAGCAACTTTTTCAGTGTATAACAGCAATATTTCATGTATGGCCATGTATATGGGCTTCTGTCCACCAATTATGTCAGACTTTGTCCAGATGTCATACAGTAGTAGGTAGATAGGTATACTGGTCTATCATTATTTAATGCTGTAATTCCTGCTGAGGGGAATGGCTGGGAAATATGTTTTAGTCTGTACGTTCAAAAGGTTGGTGTATAGAGAGAATGCTCTTAGATGGTCTTGTAACATATTTTATGTGGGGGACAGTAACACATGTTTTAAAACTAGGCTGTTAGAACATGTCAAATGTATTACTGATTAGAAATATGTCAGTTCTATAGCTGTACATTTGAATAGATCTCACCATGGTGACAGTAGTGGGTTTCAAGGTACTGGTTCTGAAAACGTCTGTTCCTTAGTGTGATGAAACATTCATAGAAGGACAATTGTTATGTACAGACTCAATATATTAATATTAACTGTGATACTTTATCCCATAGGGGGTTAAATGAGTGTAATTGGAGGCTGTGTATTCAATTATGTAATTAGGTGTTAATTGCTTCTTGTGATTAAGGCATGTATTTCTGATATTTACTCCTTGAAGGCTTTGGCCAAGACATCACAGTATAATAAACAGGTGTGAATTACTGTCTGGTTGTATTTTTCTTTGCTATGTTCAGACATTTTATTTGTTTTGCTAAGAGGTTGTTGAATGTAAGATTTTGTAGTAGTATAGTGTTGACTAATTTATTTAGACTGTGGAGGGGGGGGGCTGTGAGTGTCATGGATGCTTTTGTATCCAATTGTGCATGCTGCCCCTGTTGTGGGTGGTCTATCACTCACACACACACACACACACTATATATATATATATATATATATATATATATATATATATATATATATATATATATATGTGTATGCATGGATATATGTATATGTATATAAATATGTATATGTAATTATTTGTATATATATATATATATATATATATATATATATGTGTGTGTGTGTGTGTGTGTGTGTGTGTGTGTGTGTGTGTGTGTATACACCTAAGTATTTATTGGTAATATATCTATATATTGTTGTATACATATATGGATCTCCCTACATATCTCACTTTCTCTCTCTATGTATGTTTCTATTCAGATATATATATATATATATATATATTTATAGATACCAATCCTTCCTAACTGCATACTTGTCTCTTACCTATTGTAAACTGGCTGAAAAGAAGGGTATGTTTGAGAAAACATTACAGCTCAGTACAGCTGAGGTGGCTTACTGGTAAATTGCATAGGGTGTGGTGTGCAAGGTCCTGGGTTTAAGACCTGCATAGGCTGTTTAATTTGTTGCTAGGCAGAACAAGGACTGCTGGATATAGAGTGGTTAAGGCAGTTTTGAGCAGCTTTGAGTGTGTTTGCACAGGTTTGCATGATGGTAAGCAGTGCTAGCATACAGTTAAATGAATAGGTGCTTACACCATGTAGGCTTCACTTACCAAAGTGCAAATCTGCTTAGCATTTACATTTAAGCAATGCTGAAACCTGCTATGCATAGCTTAGCCCTGGTAACCAGTGATCACATTCAAGTCTGATAAAATATCAGGGTAATGACATCTTTAATAAGTGTATTTAATTTCCTGACAATAACATGCTTCTATGTGCTGTCATTACAGCAGCAAGAGGTGTGAGTATACTGTATGGGACACCTGGGTATACACAGGTAGTACCACAATCCTTTCTCTTTGGATTTGTTTCATACATGGGTAGTATCCCAGGTTATATGCAGTCACACTTGCATGTTACACCAGCAATAGTGCACTGCTTGACAGAAATAGTTTAACACTTATTGTATCATTACATTAGTACTTTTAACAGTGCTTTTTCAAGTAAGACTAGATTGTAGATTATAGTACTGGAACCATACACCCCTGCATGCAAAGCTGGACTCTGAGTACTGAGTATCTTGTTCTTGGTGTTTGAGCTGTATGTTTATATGTATCTCCTATTGGATATTGAATTGATATGTTGATATTAACTGTAGACTACTATGTTTTTTGGACATGTCATTGAGGACTGCTGTCATGTAGTAATGGCATACCTTTCAGTTCTAGACGTGTATCTTTCAAATAATTCCTCCTAATGCATAACCTGTTGTCTATCTACTTTCTGTCTGTCCTCTGTACAGATGAGTATTGCTAAGGCCATAGCACTATGTAGGTTCCCACATTGTATTGTGCTGTGGACAGCAATATGTCCAATCTACCCCTATGTTTTTGCCTATGTTCCCACCTAGTGATATAGGGGTTGATTTAGAGCTTAGTGAGTGGGGAATGTTATCAAAGGCTTTGGCCAGATCAATGTAGGCTGTATGTGTCACCTTGCTTTCATCCACAGCTCAGGTGACTGGTGCCAAGATGCTGACCAGGTTGAATGATCTACCCTTCATAAAGGTAAACTGTGTGGGATTCTGAGTCTGCAGATTCCCATATCCCTGTTTATTAGGTGCATGATGATGCATTCCATAGCTTTGCATAACAGACTTGTCAGGCAGTTGGGGTGGTATTTCCCAGGGTCTGTAGTTACACCTTGTTTGTGGAGAGGGGTGACTGTAGCAGTTCACAATTCAGTAGGGACAAAGCCTGAGGTGAGGCTGTGCTTGAATAGGGCACACTGGTAAGGTGCCAGGGCACTCTGTAGTTCATGTAGAACACAGCTAGGGATATTCTCAGTTCCTATAGAAGCTGTATTGTTGGCCTTGGACAGTGGTGTTTTGACACACACACACACACATATATATATATATATATATATATATATATATATATATATATATATATATACATATATATATATAGATATTTATATATATATATATATATATATATATATATATATATATATATATATATACATATACATATATACATGCAGTTTCCCTACTTTTGAATAACTGTGCTGCATGATATGTTTGAAAAAATATTCAGATATATCCACAGCTCAGATGGCTTAGTGGTGAATTGTTCTGGCTATAGTGTGCAGTGTCCTGGGTTCAAGACATATAAGGGATGATTATTTTGTTGCTGTGCAGAACAAGGGCTGTTGGATACAGAGTGATTAAGGTGCTTTTAAGCAGTTGTAAGTGGGTTTGCAAGGCGGTAACCAATGTTAATTTCCAGATAAATATGCTTACAGACAATTAGCCTTAAAAGTGCTTCATCTGTGTAGGCTGACCCTCTAAATGCACCACACGACCCTCAAGCTGGCTTAGCAGATCCCTAGATTCCTTGCAGAGCTCTTTATGCACCAGACCCTGGACCTGGCTTAGGGTGACAGGATCCTGTCCATGCCAGCTCCCGGGGGGGAGCTCCATTCCCTGAGGCAGTTCCACCTGAAGGTGATGCAGGACCAGCAGATGAGAAGATCCCGGGGTGGGTCCTAGATGTGCTGGGGCCCGGTGCCATGACCAGGTGAGGTGGGACAGGTGGATCCACTGGGATTGGCCTTCCCTGATGTGCTATGGTGTTGCAGTTTTAGAACATATGTTGGTTAGTAATGGTTAACACATTCCAGGATTGTAAGTCCAACCACAAATAAAGATATTCCCAGCGGTACAAATACCTCTCCGTTTGCAGCAACAATTGTAACAACAGATCCACATATTAACGCTGAGAGGTAACCAAGACACACATAAAAATCCAGTGTAAAGAATTCGATAAATGAAGACTTGTATAAATTAAATAAAATCTGGTTTATTACTAGTACAACTGGTAAGCGCTTTTACTGTAGCTTCGTCAGACCATTATAATTTTAACTCATGCAATTTATAAACTCCATCAATTAACTCAGATACAATAATTAACACAGTTAAAGGAGTATCACACAATACATCTTACTTCTCTTACCTGGTAGACCAGTGGAGGGAATGTTTATTAATACTACGTGACTGTTTCTACCCATATTCCCATAGTCAGGGTTACATATGTGCACTCATAGTGTGTGTGTGTGTGTGTGTGTGTGTGTGTGTGTGTGTGCTACTGACACACTCTGCCTTGATTTCTATCAGTCACCCTGGTTGGTTTTAAAATATTTCTTGGGGGAGACCACTTGGTGTATGTACTTATCTTGCTGTCATTTGCAGCCTTGGGGTTGGACAATGGGTGTTGGAAATAGTATACCTACTTACCTGGGAGACCTGTGGAGGGAATGTATGTTAATACTAATTGACTGTTTCTGCACATTTTCACAAAATCCTAGTTGAAATTATGCATACAGCTTACTGTCACTCCCGGGATTCGAACCGTGGTTGTGTCTGCTAAAAAATATGGCAAGTGTATGTTTCATCACAGGGAGCTATTGTGAAACTGCTGCCTTTTCTGTGAATGATTTCTTTCTCATTCTCTTTTCGTTCTACGATCTGACTTTGTATTTACAAAATTACATACCTGTTCACATAGCACAGTGTGGAAAACAGTGGTTAACACAACATTACTATTCACATATCAGATCTTTGTGCATGACACTGATAATATCAGTTAATCTCTTGTGTCAGAGAGGCACTAACTTTGTCAGATGAGACTTAATTCTTTAATGCTTTCAGAGCTATAGTTGCTATGCATAACCTGTACACATTTCAAATTATATCATACTATAATAAACACAACCAGTCCAGGGTTTGGATTTTTATTCACAGGCAATTACATTTTATTAATATATGACCTATATGGGACTATTACTGTAATATTGTCTGCTTTATTCAGTTTAAACCATACCCAGTTTTAATAATGCCAGCTGACATTCGACTCCTTTATATTTATTTGGTATGAATACTACTAGCTAGATTGTTACTCACCAGCCTCGCGACACAGCCTTTGCAAACTACTGGCATGGGTTTCCTGGTTCACAACCCACTCAGCTGGAGCTGTAATGAAAATAGAGAAACATTTATACATACCTATCCATCACATACACAGGCTGGACTTTGGTAAACAGTTATTGCTATGAATGCTTACACACTGCTGGGACATCACCCCTCTGTCTTGTTTCTTGGACCCACCGTTCCAAGAGCTCCCTCTTCCTCCGTTTCAAGTTGGCATAGTGGTGCTGGACCTGCTCACCAGTCTGAGGGATGCCAGTGGCACTAGTGAGATCACAGTTGATACTTTCCTAGGCTTCTGCTTTGTATTGGGAGCCCTGGTACTGGTCCTGCAGCAGTCTCATGTCATTTTTTTACAAGGAGTCCTGCCATGACCTTGGACTCCTGTCTGCCCAAGTGCTGCACCCAAAAGTGCATGCCCTCTCCAACACCTGCCATAATGCCTAAAGTGAGGAGCTACAACCAGTTATGATCTGTATTCCCACCTGTGGGGTTTACATATGGCCAATTTCCTGCCCTTTGCTGTGATTGGATGGTTTTGAATATGCTGAGCTAAGCTAAGCTATGGGCAAACCAGCTTAGCTAAGGTTGGCAGTGCTTAAAGGGGCAGGTTCAGCACTGCATACCAATGGGCAAATCCACTTAGCTGGTCTACTCATTGTTTAACATTCATATGTACACGATGCTTACACTGAGTCAGCATAGCTGTGCAATGCTTAGCATTGCTTATGTTTTATTTTATTGGACTACCACCTGTATGGGATTGAGTCATCATTCATTACGTACTATAAATTTGTTTACCTTCCCTGACATCCCCCAATGTGCTGTAATTACAGTTATTCTTGTGTGACTATACTTTATGGAGCACTTGTGTTTATATGGGGGTTTCACTACTTTATTACACTGACACATCACATCTGGGCCTAATACACTACTCTGATTGAGAAATATAAGTTACTTCCTACATAAATATACAAATACATTAAAATTCTAATGATTACACATGCAAAATGGAAACGGCTTTGGTGAGGCTTGAACTTTGAATGCCTGCATACAAGGCATATGCTCTAACTGCTACACTGTTGCACTACTGCTTATGTTGGATGTCTATTGCTATTTAACTTATCATGCCATTTCAGCTGACCTAAGCATAGCTAAGCAACGGGCACACCCATGCAGCTACGCTTAAACTTTATTGCAGATGTTAAAAAAATGTATTTCTTGCATTTTTTACTTCATACCCTTCAGAATATCTATGCTAATGCTAAACCTGTTATTCTATCAACATTCTAGGTTTGTAGGGACAATTGTCCCTTATGGCTTTGTCCAGATTTCTTACTCTGATGGGTTGAGAGGTGTGCATTATATACTTCATACTCATCCAGAAATTCATGCTAATGCTAAACCTGTTATTCTATCAACTTTCTAGGCTTGTAGGGACAATAGTCCCTTATGGCTTTGTCCAGATTTCTTACTTTGATGGGTTGGGAGGTGTGCGTTATATACTTCATAGCCTTCTGAAAATTCATGTCAATGCTAAACCTGTTATTCTATCAACTTTCTAGGTTTGTAGGGACAATTGTCCCTTATGGCTTTGTCCAGATTTCTTACTCTGACAGGTTGGGAGGTGTGCGTTATATACTTCATACCCTTCTGAAAATGTATGCTTATGCTAAACCTGTTATTCTATCAACTTTCTAGGTTTTTAGGAATAATTGTCCCTTGTGGCTTTGTCCAGATTTCTTACTCTGACAGGTTGGGAGGTGTAATGAGCAATCTCACTCTATTTAAATTGCCGTACAGCAATTCTGGTGTGCAGGGGACATTTGTATTGTGAGAGCACTGCTCTCAGATACACCCCCTGCACTTGTACACAGATCCATGTCTGTATTACAGCACAGCAGCATGCCTTCATGAATATGCATGGTGGGCTGCCATGCTGCGTGGAACCGTCCCTTCCATGCAGAAAAAAGCTATTACTGCACGGAAGTTTACTGAATCCGGGAGCATGTTTGGCACAAACTACTATTTTGCATTGACCAAAGCCATTCAAAGAATAACTAGAGTTGTCTAAATTATCTCAGAGTGTGCAAAGTGTTTGCAGACTGTGTGCTATATTATGATGCAGTTATTTCAAAGAGTTTGTTATGTGGAAAGTACAGTTATATTGCAATGTGCAATCAAAATACATCCATCTTGAACAGTTTTTTGTGCTGTGTGAATTTATTCACAAAAATCCACCATTTCAGAGTATTTCTTACACTGGGCAAAGTTATTTCACAAAAGTACAGCCATTTTGAAAGGTTCTTGTGCTGTATTCAGTTTACAGTTTATTTGCAAAGTGCATTCCTCTCAAAGCGTTTCTTACTCTGAGCTTTTTCCATTGTGTACAGTTTATTCGCAAACTGCAGTCATTTTGAAGTATTTCTTACACTGATAAGGAGTGGTTTCATAAAGTACAGTGATTTCAAAGTCAATTACAGTAATTTCAAAGTGTTCTTGTACCAGGGAGACTTGTTTGGCAAAGTGCAGTTATTTCCAAGAATTTGTTGTGCTATTGGGCATCATTGCAAGTACTGGCATAAAGTTTTGGCATATATATTTATGTGTGTACGTTCGTACATAATTTCAAGCACTTGTGTGTTGATATGGCAGAGTGATTTCACAGACCAAGTCCACTTGTGTTTGATGATAATATAGCAGAGAATTGGAGAGAATTTGAGTAGGAATACGATATTTTCATACAAGCAGCTTTTTGTGACAAAGATGCACATACAAGGGCATTCATTTTGCTTAATTTAGCTGGGTCAGAAGCTATTGAAAGAGAGAGTTAATTTGATGTGCATCAGAAGTATATGCAGGAGAGGGGGCAAACCATCATATTGTGGTATCAGCTGAATCAAGGGAAGACCCTGAGTGCTTAAAATTTAAATTTAGAGAAATGTGCAACCCCCAGACAAATATTACATTAGAGAGGCACTTATTTTATACAAGAAACCAAATGTCAGGTGAAACTTTGGCAGTTCATATCACTGACGAGAAGCAAAGCTAAAACATGCAGATTTGGTGACTTGAAAGATGAGTCAATAAAGGACAGGCTGTGTCTGGTGATAATAGTGCTGCAGAGAGAAAGATTTTGCTTCGTGACAGTGATTTAACATTAAGCAAAGCCACAGAGATTTGTCAAATCCATGAGCTCACAGAAAAGCACACAGATATGCTTGCAAGTGATAAGAGCATTGTTTCAGCAGCCTCTAGAGCAAACATAGACAGCATGCAATACGTGGCAAGTAGAAACAGGCCCATGCACATGGCAGCAGCAAACCCTGTATGTGTGGCAGGGAAAACCCTTAGCTTCCCAGCAAGTTTCAAGACACAGTAAGGAGGGCATGCTCAGTACAGTGCAAGAGTGAATCAGCAAAACCCACAAGTCTTATTATTATTAACTGCTGTAATTATGGAGCCAATCATGAGTCGAAAAGAGAAGTGCTTAGCATTTAGTCAGCAGTGCCATAAGTGTAAAAAATGGAATCATTTTCAAACGTTTTGTAAATCGAGCAAGCCACATTCATTTATTAAGAAAGGTTACTCAAAAAAGTAAGTTGATCATATAGAGAGCTGCAACCCTAAATTCTGTGTAGATGGTGTATCAGTGGTTGGTGAAAAGATTAATGCAGCAAAGAATGAAGTATTTTGTACTGTCTTGATCAATGGTAAACCTACAGAGCTCAAAGTAGACACTGGTTGAAAGTGTAATGTAATGTCAGCAGAAACATTTGCCAAAGTGAGAGCTGGTGAGCAACTTAAATTGGTCAAATGTGCAAAGCTTGTTGCTTATTGAGGTGAAGAGATTCAAAACGGGTGTTCAGTAGTTTTTTCATCCTATTCGGCTGGGAACAATTACAGCTTGCAATTTTATATAGTCTGAATACCTGTGCAGTAATTATTAGGTCTCAGAAACAGTTTGAGAATAACATTTTTTTCTTTTACCAAATAAGCACATTATGTAAGCACATGTCCCAGTTCCAGCTTTGCTGATGCTATTTTCGCAGAGTATGCTGATGTGTTCGACAAAAAGCTAGGCAAACTTCCAGTTGAGTACTCCATGAAAGTAGACCCAGAGGTCAGTCCAGTGGTCAGACCTGCAAGAAGAGTTGCAATAGCTATGCAGGACAAAGTCAAGGTCCAGTTAGGCAAAATGGTGCAGCAAGGTGTGATTTGTACAGTCACAGAACCAACTGAGTTATTGTCTTCCATGGCAGCTGCTCATAAGAAAAATTCAGATGAAATCCAAACATGAGACGTGAACAAGGCATTAAAAACACCTTATCATCCTATGTGTACGTTGGTGGAGATTGCAACCCTCATGCCAAATGCCACTGTTTTTCTGTCTTAGATGCAAAGAGTTCATTTTGGTAAATAACGCTTGATTGCAAATCTTCATTAATGACTACATTCAGTACCCCATTTGGTAGATACAGATTCCTCACGATGCCTTTGGAATAAATTCTGCCAGTGAAGTCTTTCAGTGTGCAAAGGAGCAATTTTTGTCAGACTACCCATGTACAATAATAGTTGATGATTTACTGGTTGGAGATAATGGTGAAGAAGAGCATGACAGAAACCTCAGGAACATTCTGGACAGAGCACATGAAGTGAATTTAAACCTCCGTACTCAGAAGTGCATATCTAGACTACCAGGAGTTACTTATGTAGGTCATTTATTTACCAGTACAGCTTTATGACCAGATCCTTCTAAGCAAGCAGTCATTCTTGAGATGCCAGCTCCAGACAATGCTCAAGCCTTCAGAGTTTTCTTGGTATGGTTAACTATTAGGGCAAATTTATCCTTGACTTTAGTGAGTTATTAGCACCTTTTATAGAGCTGACATGCAAAAATGTTGGTGGTCATGGTTAGAACAATACCAGAGAGCATTTGATAACTTCAAACAGCAAATTGTCAACCCAGGTTTAAGAGGCAATCCTGCCTCTTAAACCTGGTTGATTTCTTTGAAACAGTCACCAAGGCCATTGATGAGGGAAAGGTGGTCCACACAGCCTACCTGGACCTTGCAAAAGCCTTCGATACAATACCCCACTCGGGCATTATAGATAAGCTCACCAGCTTAAATATAAACCCCTATGTCACTAGATGGGTTGCAAACTGGCTCAAGGACAGAACCCACATGGTTAGAATTGCTGGAGCCATGTCAGACTCCAAACCAGTTACAAGTGGCATCCCACAAGGCTCAGTCCTGGGACCTCTCTTGTTCGGTATATATTTCTTGGAGGTACAGGCCAACACAGAAGGACTGTGGCTGACCAAGTTCACAGATGACTGCAAACTGGGTGCCATAATCGACTCTCCAGCCAACACAAGCATCCTCCAAAGTGGCCTCATAGAAACAGACAACTGGTGCCAGAGCCATGGCCTCAAGCTAAATGCCAAAAAGTGTATAGTCATCCCCTTTGGCAAAAACAAAGTGCCCACAAATTACCACATAGGTGGTAATCCATTAAGTACAGAAGTAATTAAGGACCTTCGGACCCAAGTTGATAGTCTCTCATTTGACAACCACATGGCCAAAGTGGTTAGAAAAACATTTTGTATAGCCCACCTCATCATGAAGGGATTCACATCTAGATGACTGGTGGTCATTGTGCCTCTTTACTCATCCCTCATCAGTACCATAATTGTGTACACTGCCTTTGGGATGTACCTTACCAGACACCTGCAGCAACTGGAAAGACCCCAAAAGTACCTCACCAAGAGGATCAAAGGGCTCAAACAGATGCCATATGCTGCCTGGTTAAAGAAACTCCAGCTCTACTCAGTGGCATACTGCCTGTTCAGGGGCGATCTGTGCCTGACGTATAAAGCCATGTCCAACCCGGAATTAATGGACATGCTGCACCTCAGAAAATCCAAATCCCATCGAACTACGCGCTCCAGAGACTTGAACCTCAGCACTGAAATAAATAGGACATGCTGGAGGGACAGATTCATAACCCAGAGGCTCCCTTCACTCTGGAATAAAATCCCAGTCCAGGTTAGGCAGAGTCCCTCATTGACTCTCTTCAAGAGAATCTTGATGAGTGGATGGGAGATCGTAGGTTTAACCCGGGTATCACTTCTGTGTCACTGTTAGACAGAGGCACAGTATACTAACCTTGAAAAAGGGCATAGAAAAATTAATTTAAAATGGGTGGCGAAAGCCAAACACATCTGGCTAGGCTTATAAATGCCCTAGGGCAGATAGCCTAGTATGAACCTATAAACCTATGAACCCTACATTAAGATACTATGATGTGCACAAACCAATAGTTCTTTCCTGTGATGCTTCAAAGTTCGGTCTTGGTGCAATTATTCTTCAAGCTGGCAGACCTGTTGTCTATGCATTTAGAACTCTTACCCAAACTGAGATGCAGTATGCTCAAGTTGAGAAGCAACTTTTGGTAATTGTGTTTGCATTTTTGAAGTTCCATGAGTATATTTATGGCCAGGCAATCCTGATAGAAACCGACCATCAACCTGTAGTTACTATTTTAAAGAAGTCTATGCATTCAGCTTCAGCAAGACTACAAAGAATGATACTCAAATTGAAAAAGTACAATTTCAAAATGGTCTATACAAAAGGTAAACTTCTTTATTTGGCTGATACCTTATCCAGATCACCCAAAAATACTACAGAACAGCTTGATGCAGAGAATTTTTACTTTGATGTCATGGAAGTGTGTGATTTTTCTACCATGAGACTTGATGAGCTAAGAAATCATGCAAAGGCTGATCCAATTTAGCAAAAGCTCAACCACTTCATCAATGTAGCATGGCCATCAAAGCAATCCATTGTACCACCAGAAGTGCAGCCTTACTTTCCATACATAGATGCAGATGCTGTTGGAAGATGGTATAATTTTCAAAGGTCCAAAAGTTATTGTTTCTACTTCCTTACAGCATGAATACACTCAGATTTTGCATTGTGTCCACCAAGGTTGTTTCTACCAAAAGAAGGGCAAGATGAGTAGTGTTTTGGCCATCTCTAGCAAAGGACATTGATAAAGTGTTTTCTTCTTGTTCAGTGTGCAACAGTACTAAGCCACATTTGCAGAAAGAGCCACTTCACCTAAGCCAAATTCCTGAACTTCCTTGGTGAATAGTAGCAGCTGACATATTTCAGTGGAACAGTCAACATTTCTTAGTGTTGACAGACTCTTATTCAAACTGGTTTGAGATCAGTTTGCTACCTAAACTAATGTCCAGTGCTATTATTAGTAAGATAAAATGTCATTTCTCAGTTCATGGTAGTCCACACAAAGTTATTTCTGACAACAGTTCTCAGTTTACCAGTCAATTGTTTCAGAGATTTGCTAAAAAGTGGGACTTTATCTGTTTTACTAGCAGTCTGGAATATCCTCAGTCAAACGGCCTTGCTGAACATGCAGTACAGAGTGCAAAGCAATTACTAAAAAGGTCAAACCATGACAATACTGATTATCTTCTTGAATTTACCCAAGCTCAGAAAAATATACTTCTTGACAACCAACTTGGCTTACCTGCTCAAAGACTTCTTTCTAGGCAAACCAGAACAACCTTGCCTATCAGTTGTAGTTTGTTGGTGCATAATGCTAAAAACAACTGAGCAATCAAAGCCCAACTTTTTAAGAATCATTCTTCTCTGAAGTCTGGCTATGATGAAATGAGTAGATTTCTCCATCCATTAAAAGAAGGAGAGACAGTGAGGATTGAACAGTGAAAGGCTTTGATCATATTGGTCAAGTGAGAGGTATATGTACCAAGCTGAGATCCTACTTAGTGGAATCTGAGGGTACAGAGTACAGGAGAAACCACAGACATCTTCTTCCTATATCAGAAAAGATATCGCATCATCATACCTGTGATCTAGACTGTAGATCTCAGAGCATCCCTCACAATGTTCATACCAAAGAGCATGTCACAGGATCCCCAAGTTGAACATTCCTTGAAAACTGTCTTTATTGCTAGATCCAATTCTGACTTTTATGTTACTTGATCAGGTCATATTCCCAGACCTAGTGGAAAATACACAGCAACTTGAACAAGATTGTTTTATATGTGCCTAATTTTGTATGACTGCATGTCAAATAACTAATTCTGTATAATTGCATGTCAAAAGATAATTTCTGTAAATTACATGTCATTGAATACTGTCATTTCTTATGAGGTCTATTTCTCAGAGATATGTACCTTTAAGAAGCATTTCCAGATGAAAGCACGTAAATATAAATACAGAGCAGGTGCAGACAGCAGTGCCATTTTGAGAGAACAGCCAGAGTGTTAATATGTATGAATGTGGTAGTCGGTCTGTTTATAAGTTTATTTAAGTTTAAGCTACAAAGCCTCATTTTTGATGTGTTTGTGCGTATTAAAGCTGCTTGAACAGAACTCACAAATGTTCGTCTGTTTTATCCTGACCAGACGAATGACAAATAGGAAGAGTGTACAGAGGGGCACTGGAATGATACAATGGGATTGAAGAAATTATGATTAGTATAAAATGAGGGGTGCTTAAAATGAAAAATAGAATCAGTTCTTGAGTAGTGGATTAAATAGGTGCAGTGACTATAATCAACAAATTGCAGATTTGCTGGGTCACAGATGGGTGGCTGCTCTTAAAGCATTTACATTGGACGGCTCCTTAAAATTGTTCCTTAAGGGCAAATAGGGATTCAGATAAGTTATTGCTGTATGTAATTGCTGTTGGTAGGGATTCCCAGGGATTCGAGGTCAGTACGGAGAGGCAATGATCACTTTTGGTATGGTTGTTGCAGGGGTCATATAAGGAAGGAGCATTCGAAGGAGTAAACCTAAGTAAATAGAGATTTTAATAAATTAATAAATGTCCATTACTGAAGGGACTGGTTTCTAGTCTGAGTAGGTTATAAAAAGTAAGACTATGAGGAGTTCACACCTTTGTTGTACTGGGAGCCACTCAGCTTTAGCTAAACTTTAACAATGATTTTCAGTGTTTGACACAAGCATTATGAATTCTGTTTGATGTAAGCAGAACAGATTCTTTACAGAGGTGGCTGCAAGAAGTGGAAGACTACATTCCAGCTGTGGCAGAAATGTGGTTGATTTGACTGGCCATGAAAAGTTTTTGGGTATTGCCTTTTGTCTGTCTAATTGGAAGTTAAAGTTTAATTTCTGTTTAAGCCATTCTCTGTAATAACTGATATGTTTCATTGAACTTGTTTTTTTTTTTTTGTTTCAACTTGCCAGTTGAGTGGAAAAAGAGTTTAATTTTTAATTTTTGATCATGCAATGCATGAAGACATTTAACACATCTTATAAACCTTACACTTGTCACAGTGTTTACACTTTTTCAAGTGAGTGTCATAATTTCATGGTCACAATAAAATACATAGCTACTTTTGCAGATGGCTGCTCTTCTGGAATTCAATTTAGAGCATCTTTCAGTATGTCTTACTAATGTTTATATTCCAAGTATTTGGTAATGTCCCATGTCTCTACAGGTATTTTCCATTATCTTATAGGTTCATAGTTTCATAGGTAGGTACTAGGCTATCAGCCCAAGGGCCTAAGTAAGCCTAGCTAACAAGGTTCCCTGGCTTACGCCACCCAAGAAAGATAATTTCCTTTGCCCCTGTCGAGCAAAGCCACAAAAATGATCCCTGGGGTGTATTTCCTATTTCCCATCCACTCATCAAGATTTTTCTTGAAGAGTGCTAATAAGGAACTTTGCTTGACATAGATGGGTAGCTTGTTCCAGAGTATAGGAAGTCTCTGGGACAGGAATCTATCCCCTCCAGCATGTCTTGTTTATTGTGGTGACAAGGTTTAGGTTCCTAGAGCATGCAGCTTGGAGGGATTGGGATTTCTTTAGATGTTGCATGTCCAACAGCTCTGGGTTTAACATAGCTTTATATGTTAGGCAAAAACACTTTCTACCCTTTCCATAGCAGAGGATGGCTTCAATCCATTGACCTCCAGGTTATGGGCCCAGCAAGCTTCCACTGCACCACTCTGCTGGTCTTACAATAATCATTTTGGAGTCTGAAACAAGTAACAACCTAAACCATATCCCCTGTCATGTCCAATAATCTCCATTTTTTCTGTAACTAGTCCTACAAATTTCCATGAGCAAATCATAATTTTAGGGAAAATTTCTTCCCATCTTCTAATACACTGTCTCGATCTACTTTCTGCCATTTCCAAGATAAATCAACAATTCCTGACTTTTCTGATCCATATCTCCAACAAGATGCAATTAATGTTTGAACTTCAGCAAAAAATCTTCTTTGGAGTATAACATTATTGGTGAATAATTCTCAATTGCTAATTGTAGACACGGACTAACCATGTATAGCACTTATCCCTTCCTGATCATCCTTTCATTGTGTGGTCCATAAAGCAAAACCATCAGATGATTTCCATATTTACTCCTTTTGGATCTCGGTCACGTGGCTGTCTAATTGCTAGAATTCCTTATAGACAGTACCGCATCTACCTTTCTCTACAATTTTCCACTTCATCAATGTCACACTTCTGTTTTTGGGGAGATTCTTATTCTTAGCCATATCTTTATGTATGCTTTCCCCAGAACATCAAATGCAAACTATTGTCATTCTGGTAACATGTTTTTATTCTGCAGGTCTTGATACGCAAGATGAGTAATGTCTTCCTTTTCTTGCTGTCTGCTGGATTTAAAGCCTTATTTCCTAAACTTTAGGTCTACTTTCTCCAATTCCTCGTATGCCAGAATGTTCTCTTCAACCTTAGCATTATCACATAGATTTACATATTTTGTGGCTAAAGTCTGATATTGCTAGCCCTAAGTATAGCTAACATCAACCATTCTAGCAGTGCAAAGGACATTTTATACACAGTAAAAAATGCTGCTTCTACATTCAATTCTTTCAACCAGTATTAATACAATGCTGTATTGTTGCCATCTTTGGGTGTATCACATTAAAAAGTGAAATAATACTTCTAGATGACTCAGGTGAGATACTTATGAAGTGGGCATGAAGAAGACAAATATTTTATCTGTAAAGTGCCACTTAGGGTAATCTAGCCAAAGGATAATTTATGTGCATCTGTCTGTGATTTGCATGAATAGGAAGGGCACAGTCTACTCTGCCATCCTCACACTAATCAGAATGAAATCCATGGACTTAAAGCAGAATAGAGTATATTAAAATAAGCAAAAAATATAGATCGTACTATGATATGTTATTTTCCCTTTCCAATCTAGTTTCATGCCTTCAAGACAAATACATGATCATAACCTTATATCTGAAACTCTTACTACTGCATATTCACTGAGTTCTTCTCTTTTACCCTGGGGATTTCTAATTCAAAAGCCTTTTACTTAGATTTTTGAAAAATATATCATTCTTTCTCAGTCTATTATTGTACTAACAATGTTATATTCTAGTCTTTCAGAAATTAATTCTGTAACTGGAATTAGATCTAAACTACTAAATATTTTAAATTGGACAAGCCAGGGTAATCCCTTTTGTGTACAGTCTTCAAAACACTCAAATCTATTTCCTTAAGATTTCTATTCATATGATAAGCATTATAGCTTTTGCAAATTATGTGACTATTTTAATGACCTGGTAATGATATTTAATTTACTGTGGAAATGATAAAAGTTGTGGTTATGTTTCAGAATATAAGGTAACTAAAGATATGTGTGAATTTATGAGCTAACTACAGACTTATTGATGTGATATACTTCAGATGATTATATTATATCAAATCCAACAGATATCTACCCTATAAAAGTAACAGTGTCCCTCACATATCTAAGATTCTATTATAATAATAGAGATTTTACTTACTCTAAGGCAACTGAAGATTGTGATAAAAGTTCTCAAGCAAAGAAAAATTCCTTGATTTCTTGTGTATATATTACTAACATGAATATTTTCCTAAGTTAAGTTTAGTTAAGGTCTCTATTAAAGGAAATAATTATATTTAAAAAGAAAGTTACAACATTTATGTAGTCATACAACACTTCTAGAAGAGTTTATACCAATTTTGTGCTTGTACAACCAGTGTTTAAGGGGTGTTTAAATATTCTTATATCTATTGTCTATTCTCAAATGTGTTTCAAATTACTTAAAATTATTAAAAGAAAAAACTATTCCTCAACACATTCTGAGTGGCATCTTATTTGTAAAAATGATATCTTAATCTTAAATTTAATTATAAATTTGCAAATTTAAGTCTAAATATAAATTTAAGGACTCTTGGCAAGGCTTTTCAAAGTTTGAGTGAGGCAGCTAAACTGAGCAAAATTATTACATACTTCCACTAATTATTTTAAACCCAGACATAATATAAAATGAAAACAAATGACAGATTGATAGACAATAATATTAACAGTCCTTTCAAAACATATTATGTTTGATAATGATTTTGGACCGGTACCAAAAAGATCAGCACATTTTATTAACATGTAAGGCTCTTTTAAACTTTATGACATGTGCTACATTCTCTCGTTCTACAATTAAGGATGAGTAGCTAAAGTGTAGAAGCTGGCTATGTTTTTTAATGGAAATTATTTTATAAATCTATAACATATTTTAGCTTTACAGCAAGCCCCATTGGAAAGGATGGAAAAAGATTTGACTCTGACCTAGGCTATCTTAACTTTGTTAACTGTTTTGTTACCTGTAGGAGCTGTCATAGGGGGAGAGGAACAAAGACTATGCTAAGGTAATTCTCATGGTACATATTCAGGGGCACACAAAATTCACCGGTTTTCTAGTGAAAACAGGAGAAATGTGCAAGGGATCATCTGCAAACTTAAGTCACATGTGGAAGTGAGTGACAGTCCAATGAATTATCCATTCTGTGTTCTCTTGAAGCAGCTACTGGGCCTGTGCAAAAAGGGTAGGATCAAGAGAAAAAATCAATTTCCTGATCTGACACTCCTACTCCTAGTTCACCAGATCTTTGTCAAAACAATGAATGAATCCTAGAGATTTTGCCAAACAAGAATCATATGACATGCAATCCTCTATTATAGGTCTGAGACAAAACTGCCCCTAGACCTCCTTCTGATTTATCAATGTAAACTACAAAAAGGCCCACTGAAAGCTAGAGACATTAGCTCTATCTCTTAAATGAGTGGTGGGTTTGGCTGCTTTAAGACATCAGCAAATGTCCATTTAACCATAAGGGGCATTTCTCTTAGTATGAAAGGAAAGACAATGGTTAAAAGTGGGGTAGGAATTCCAGATAATAAGTAGTTAACTCCAATAATATATTTACTTGGTTCATAATGCAAAGAATTGGTTAGTTTTTACTAACTTATTTTTTGGGGGCCTAACAGTTATCCTACTAATAACTTTTCTCAAGCACTTTTACTGTCATACCTGTCTTGCACTCAAATGCATTATTAGCAAAGCCTGTTTTTTTCACTAAAAAGGGAGGAGAATTCCCTATGATGTAACATATCTTACTTGTTTGTTAAATAATGCCTGCCAGAGTGTTGAGCTGTGCTATATTTCTTGACTATTTCATGAAAATCTGAAGAAGATTTTCTTGAGAAGTTCTCATATATTGTCCCTTTCTGATTAAAATAAATAGGAGGTGCCTAAAGGATCAGTAATACTGATGATGTGTGTTTTAAGTGGTCTTTGAACACTACCAAAAAGCATTGCAGAGTTTTTTTTATAATGCTTACAGTCAGTTAATTCTGATAGAGACAGTACAGAGCCTTGTGGGACACTAGTGTTAGTAGTAAATGACATACAGACATTATTTGACCATATTACGGAAAGGAGGGATGGTAGTGATAACTGCAGAACCATTGTATGACCTCATATGAGAAGCCAATTGCTATCAAGTTTTTTTAAAAGAAGTGCATGATCAATGGCACCAAAAGATTTTGTCAAGTCTAGGAATATGTAACCATAAGTTTTCTTTGTTCCAAATCACTATATATGTGTTCATTGAGAGAATGCATTTCTGTAATGGTGCTATACTTTACACAAAATTGATAATACCAATTAGAAGCTATATCATAACTTTTCATATAGATTCATAGATTCATAGATTAGTACTAGGCTAACTGCCCTTGCGAACCATTTTAAGCCTAGCCAATTATCCCCTGTGAGATTCAAACCCTGTACCTTGTACTTGTAAGGCAAACACCTTAACCATTAGGCCATACTCCCAACCCGTGTCCCAATACTTGTTCATAAATAGGTTCATAGGTTGGTACTAGGCTATCGGCCCTAGGGCCTATACAAGCCTAGCCATAACAATTCCCTGGCTATTTCTTCCGACAGTATTTACTTCCCTGGACCCCTGTCTAGCAGGGCAACTGACATGATCCCCAGGGTGAATTTCCTATCTCCCATCCAATCATCAAGGTTCCTTTTGAAGAGGTCCAAAGAGGTGCTCTGCTTGACATGTATGGGCACTCTATTCCAGTCTGGGGAGTCTCTGGGTCAGGAACCTATCCCTCCAGCATGTTTTGTTCATTGTGATAACAAGGTTTAGATCCCTGGAGTGTGTGTCTCTGAGGGATTGAGATTTCTTTAAGTGTAGCATGTCCAAAAGCTCTGGGTTTGACATGGCCTTGTATGTTAAGCAGAGGTCACCTCTAAGTAGATGATATGCAACAGAGTTTAGCTGGAGTTTTTTTAGATGGTCAGTATAGGGCATCTGCTTTAGGCCTGTGATTCTTTTAGTGAGGTATTTCTGCGGTCTTTCCAACTGTTGCAGATGTCTTGAGAGGTACATACCAAACGGGGTGTTGTATTCTATAATGGGTTTAATGAGGGATGAGTACAGTGGGACAATGACCTCCTTTTTTCTGGATGAAAAGCCCTTAGTGATGAGGTGTGTCACATAGAATGATTTCCTGACTGTTGTGGTGATGTGGTTATCGAAGGTGAGACCACTGTGACCACCTGTGTCCTTAAGTCTCTTATCAGACTTTCGGTGTTTAATGTACTGCCACCTATGTGGTAATTCATGGGTACATGTTTTTTCCCAAAAAGGATAACTATACATTTCTTGGCATTGAGCTTGAGCCCATGGCTCTGGCACCAAGCATCTGTTTCTGTAAGGCCCTTTTGTAGAATATCCACATCATTTGGGGCTTCAATAATGGCTCCCAGTTTGCAGTCATCTGTGAACTTTGTTAGCCAGAGTCCCTTAGTGTTGGCCTGTACTTCAGAGAAGTAGATGCCAAACAAGAGCAGTCCCAGGACTGAATCCTGAGGTACTCCACTTGTCACTTGTCTGGAGCTGGATTTGGAGTCAGCTACTTTTACAGTGTGGGTTCTGACAATAAGCCAGCTGGCAACACATTGAGTGATGTAGGGATTAATGTCCTGCTTAGTAAGTTTATCTATGATTCCAGAGTGGGGGATGGTGTTGAAGGCCTTGGCGAGGTTCAGATAGGCTGTGTGGACCACCTTACCCTTGTCCACAGCTCTGGAGACTGATTCAAAGAAGTCAATCAGGTTCAGGAGACAATATTGGCCTTTCACGAACCCAAACTGCATGAGGTCGAATGTTTGAAGGTTGCCAATGTCTTTGTTTATAAGTGCCATGATAATACATTCCATGGCCTTGCAGATCAGGCTCATCAGACTGATGGGGGGGTAGTTCCTGGAATCCGAGGTGGATCCCCCCTTGTGGAGTACTAATACTGTAGCTGTGTGCCACTCAGTGGGCAGGAAGCCTGAAGTGAAGCTATGATTAAACATGACACTTAGGCGAGGTGCCAGTTCATTTTGTAGTTCATGTAGTACACAGCCTGGGATGTCATCTGGTCCCATGGATGCTGTATTCTTAGCTTTGGAGAGTGTGTTTTTTTACCTGTGTGGCCGTTATTACCAGAATTTGGCAATTTTTCGGTATTGAGATTGGCCCTTTAGGGGTGAGAGGGGGTAACATTTGCACTGAATCGATGTGCCAGGATCTTGGCAATATCATTGGGATCAGTATATTTTATGTCATTCTGTTGTAGCTCAGAGCAGATCTGAGCATTGCCATTTAGATTTTTGACATAGCTATAGAATGCCTTGTGGTTGTCTTTGGAATCTTTGGCAATTTTATTTTTGTAACTAGCTTTGGAGGATTTTATGAGGGATCTCAGCTTCTTCCTGAGGCTGGTAAGGGAGTTTTTGCATCCTGGGATTTTCCTCTTTTCTGCAACAGTTTCTTCCTTTTGTTGTAAAGCTTGTTTATGGCAAGGGGCCACCAGATTGGCTTCCTTTTTTTGGAGGAGAGCGTCTTGGTTCTATTGGGGATGGCATGATTCATGCACGAGTGGATGTGCTCGTACAGTGCCTTAGTGTAGGATTCAGCAGTCGAACTTTCAGTTCCCATCTGCATGGGTGTCATGAAATTTGTCACTTCTGACTTGAGTAGTATGAAGTTGGCTTTGGAGAAGTGTATCTCCTGAATTTTGGTAAGGGGGTAGAGATTTAAGATGGGTTGAAACTTAATGACCGTGATCAGGAAAGAGGTTTTTGGTATATGTAAGACTGGAACAACTTGGAAACTGTATGGAAGGAGTTTAGCTGTGAGATTTAGGTTAAATAGGTATGTTAATGGTTTTGCAAATATATTACTACCTAGTTTGAAAATGTTAAATGAATGGTATGGAACCTTGGGTTGTAAGCAAAGTCTATTTTTTTAAATGTTTTTGGACCTGTATTTTTCTTATAATCTTAAAATAAAATTGTGGGCAATTAAGTACTTTATGTTAATGGAGGGAAATATTTGTAGGTGGAACATTATTAAATAGGATGTTGTGAATGAATGGATGAAAAATGCTAAGTACTGGATCAAATAAGAGAGAGTTTGAAAGTTTTTGATACTTGCATATTTTGAGAAAATGTAATGTGAAGATATATATTTGATTTCCTTCCAGAATTTCTTGGGGTTTCCTACATTAGCAGTTTCAGATTTCAGCAGTAATTAACATTAGCTTCCTTAGTTGCTAGTTCAGTCTTCTGCTAGATTCTGCATATTTTTCAGATTTAGAATCACTTTTTCCAGTCAGCCCAAGCCATATTCTTAAGTTTAAAGAGATGCCTGATATTTTGTATTCCAGTGATTAGCAACACCCTTTTCTTCTGAGCTTCTTTAATGGATACAGACGGTCTGGTACAGGGAGAATTAAATTATAAAATATGGAAAGAGCTGAGGTTAGAAGAACCTGAAGGTACATTGATTTTTCAGTCATACTGATTAGGGTTACATCAAGTAAAGTTCTATTAAGTGTAGATAAGTTTGACCTAGAGCCCTCGTTGGCCATTTGATTGAGATTTAAGGTAGAAATGAATCTGTATAGTTGGGCTTTGTAGGATCCTAGCAAGTCCAGAGTGGTGTAGCTCAGTAAATAAAAGTTTGTGCTAAAAATATGAAATGATTAAGATTGCTTCAACTATAACTAAAGCTGAAGGGGTGAGATGTAGAAGACTGCAATTATACTTTTTCCTACATTCATGGATACCAAGTAGTTCTACAGCTTTCCTAGTCAGGGTTTTGTTTTTGCATATCTGCTGAGTTTTTATAAGTATGAACACAGTACTCAAATGTATTAATCCATACAGTTACTGCTATCATTTTAGATATTACATGTGATTAACTTGGCTGTAGCTTAATGACAGAAGTTTGAGTCTACTTCTCTTGAAGATAATTCTCCATGTTGCATATGTATAATACCATTAGCAACATACTTTTCACTAGCTAGTGATAGTGTTACCATTACTAAGGCAAATTCTCACTCTGTGACTCCCTTTTTCACATTTAGAACAAAATATGTTTTCAGTTGAAACCTTCTCTTTGTTATCAGAATTTTATAATGCTTTACCACAGATGTAGAATGCTCAAATTTGAAAATTGTCTTATCACTTAACAACCTTTCAACTAGTACAACTAAATTTTCTATATCTGTAGGCTCACTTTGAAATACACTTAAAATGTATCAGTATCTGCCTTGCTATCATTTTACTATCAGAATGTCAAACCTCAGCCTCTAAACATAACTTCATTACATTTTTCAATTTACATAGCTATGGCCTCATCATTTTATTTGGAAAAACACTCATCTTTGAAGCTTTAAAAGTTTTCTTTCAGAAGTAACACAGGCTTAAGCTAATAATGTTTTTGTTATATTCTTTACAGTTGTGGTCTTCTAGAGCTGTAGAAGTTTTCTGTGTCTCCTCTGTATCTGCAACTCTTATGCCACTAGATATACCTCAAGGTCATCCTCTCTGGTCAGTTTCTTTATTGCAGGAACTGTTTTTGGCATTGATATTTCATTGTTAGTGGTTTCTAACAGCTATTCTACTCCAGTCATTATTAGGCTGACAAGATACTGACACACTCCACCAACATGGCTCACAGAGTATGACTGGGTAACTAACATTATTACCCACTGCAGCAATGATTTTTCTCTCTCTAGGTGGCATAAATTGGCTCAGACAGTATAACATGTGCAGACCAGGCAGAAAAATGAATTAGGACTTTTAACATAAGTTGTGCCAAAAAATACCTGCATTTTCAACTGATATAGTCTATTAAATGGACTGAAGTCCGGTATACCATAAAATATATGCTGTTTTAATGGAGGAAGGTGAGAGCAAAATTTTTACAACACAGCTTACAGAAGTCTTGGCAATAGCTTTCACACCAAACTTCTTAAAAGAAACTGACACATAGAGACTACTAATCTGTTTCATGGTACCTTTTGCATCAATATATAACATTTCCTACAAAATAAGAACTAGCAGTCACACTTGGGTAAAACTCTAATAATTCCTTTCTGCTTCAGCAGCAAACAGGAATTATACTGACAGTGTATAGGCACAGTTAGGCAGAATTGCTTCTCCTATCTTTAATGGATTTCATCTTTAGGAAGATTTTCTGATCACTTTATAGATAGCTCACAGGCATTTCTTCTTTACTAGAGGTACACTATCCAGAATCTTTATTCTAGGCAAAGAATCACATTCTTTAAAAGGGCAGTTTCTGTGAATCTGTAATGCTAAAACCCCATCTTTTATACATCAGACATTAGACGTCATTGATTGAGATAACTGGCTACACCATTGCGCAGCACCATCCTTTATTTATATAATTAAAATATAGCACACATATTAGCTGAGTCGCATTCTCTGTCAACCATTAAAACCCCTCAATCATCCCTTTTATCTGAACCTCCAGCTAACCCACTGAACAGGGCTGTTCCAGGCTAGATAATGGCCCAGAGTGGGGTGATATCTAATCGTCCATGGAGTGTAATAATACCAGAGTAGGTGTTGGCAGCAGCAACACCACCCTCTGCCTAGCTTGACCTTTTTTCTTACCTTTACTCCATTTGCCTTGGCAGATTGGACAAACAAGACTATGTCAAAGCTTGCAACTGATCCATCAATATTTCCACACATTTTCCAACCCCAGCTGCAGTATATAAAAATCTTCTTGGAAGATGGTTGTCCTTTGTTGTTTAAGTTGCTTTGTTATAACTAGATTTTGTTAGTACAAAAGAAAGGGCTTTCTCATTTACCCCAGGATGGGAACACTGAAATTGATGACTCACTTCCCTTTCCTCCATGTGTCTTCCAGCAACTTGACTGGTACTCAAATCCAGCTCTTATGGATAACTGTTAGTTCTGCTACATTGTTTTTGCATTTTACTTTTACTTAGAAAATAATGATATGCAGTCCTTTACATCTATGTGAGATACCTCCAGCTTACCAGATGGGGCCTTGGTTTATTATCTCATGAAAAGGACAACATCACATGTATGACAATACTGGCACATGAATCCAAATACTAGTGCGCAAATAGAACTTAACACCCTTTTGATATTTTGTTGTCATAGGACCATGTGATACTTTCTGAAACATTAACATTGGTGATATAATATAATATAATATAATATAATATAATATAATATAATATAATATAATATAATATAATATAATGTAATATAATATAAGGAGAGGGGTGGTCTTAACTTCACAGGCTCAAGGTACAGGGTCTGATTCTGACTAATGGTTATTGGCTAGGATTATAATGGCCCTCAGACTGGTAGCCTAGTATTCACCTATAATATAAAGTATTAATCTGTTCATTTTTTTTTATACCTCCTTATCCTATTTAGGTCATGGAGAACCAATACTTATCCTAAATCTGAAATGAATAGGATGACAGTCTGTGAAGGAATTCACTATAGATTCCTTGTAAGTCTGTCTCTAAGAGCAACTTAGTAGAAGAAAGCATATCAGACACTGCGTACCTATACCATCTTCCAGAGTACAGAACCCTTATAAAATAGATGTCCCTTGTCCTTTTCAAAATAATGAGTAATGAAAAGTTTCCAAACGTTGTCTACAAGTATTACTCTGTAGTTATAATAACTATGGCATGGCAGTTACAGCAGGGGATTATGCTGTTCCCTTGGATTTGTTTCTTTCAGCAACAATGAGTCTACAGTGTGAGAAACTATGCAAGCCACGTATGTTATCAGTGATCTGGTTCAAATGGAAAACTGGGTTTAGCTTGTCAACTTTCTTCCCAACAGCCTGTCATGTAACTACCTATGAATCTACTGCAATGAATTTATGATACTCAAGCTGGAATGAGTGTTTTACTATGCTACAAGATGCACAGAATAAAAGTAGGTAAGACTAATTTATTAATAAGGATGTCTGTTCTTTAAATTTCTGGTGCATGATCATGTCTTCCATAACAAAAAAAAAATCAGTTTCATGAAATATTTGAATTCCAGTGTGCATATGTCTTTATTATTATTGCAGTTCCAGCAAAATTAAGACAGGTGGACAGTATCATGGACCAATCTATGGAAGTCAGAAAGTGTCTGAAATACAGAGAAAGCACAATAGGTAATATGGAGTATCTAATAAATCATAATGGAAGCCCTTTTACAGAAATACTTCCTCAGCAGAAAATACACTGTGTGACTTACAGCCTTGTAAATTACTCCTTCCTGTCAAACCATATCATATGTGCACTTTATTTTCATTGCTTCATTAGCTTTTGTATATTTCTTCCTAAAATATCCCGTATATACACAAACTTAATTTTATGAAAATGATTTAAGAATGTGTTCTTATTTTTGTAAGATTTGTGCAATAACAAACTGATATACATAATAAGGAAGAATTTTAAAGTGTTTCTGGCATGTGCAGCTAAGGAATGGGAACATCAAGGGAACTTGTTTTAGTGTATGTTACGGGTTTCAGCATGCAAAATGTGATGAAAAACAAGAGGGGCAATTACTGAAACACATACGTGCAAATATGTTGAATCACTGAATGTTCCATTTTTTTTCACAAGATGAGAGAAAGAATAAAAAAAATAATCTCTGCATGTCACCCTAAAGAGGACTACTTTCTTGTTATCCCCATGGAGGGGAAACACTTTTAAATATTTAAAATGTTTTCATTCTACAAATGTAGGCTTATATCAAGACAAAGGGATGTTTTTTTTTCCATCTTAGAGGACATGCAGATGTCATATAACAGTCTACTAGAGCTGATATCAGCAGCCCTGAAGACAAAAATTGGCCTTTAAGTACCTCAATGAGTTACAAGTAAAAATAAAGGACATTAAAAATATGCTATAAAACCTGGAAGCTTATTTTCAAGTCTGTGAAAACATGATACTATCTTTGCAGGACTACTGTCATAAAGTGTGTGTGACAATGCGAGGAATTGCCATCTGTGCCAGGAAGAATATGACACTTCATCTTTAACATATGCCAACATAGTTAGCTTGAGTTTTGTAAATAATTGTATGCCATTTGACTATCACACTGACTTGTACAGATGATTGTGTTAAAAATGTATCAAGTGTTATTATAACTATGATCCTATGATCCTATGAACTGATAAAATGTTTATGTTTAAACAAAGAATTCTGAAAGGGAAGAGTAGATGTTTTTGAAAATTTTCAATAGCTTTCAGATACTGCAACAGTTCTTAGAAAAGCTCTGAGTGTGTATTGCACCAGAGTCAGGTGATCAGTTGTGATGTCATTCTATAACCAGCACTGAGAGGATGGAACTCACACGGCAGTTTGTTTTCTTTTCTTTTCTTTGGAACCTGATATAAAGTTATATGACAGTTATCACAGTTAGTTGTTAGTTCAGTTCAGTTGGTTAGAAGCTCATCACCTTGTACTGTGGAAGCATCTGCACATCTAATCTTGCTTGCTGTATTAATTAAATTGCTAGGGAACAGTTATTTTTAGACAGTCAGGAAATACAGTGAGATTAGTTAAGTAATGTTTTTCCTTCATCTGTTTTAATATATCCAACCGTGCTATTTTTATTTCTTCTGTGACTGAAACCCTGATGTTTATTGTACTTAGGTATTTAGTGTTCCCATGTTTTCTATTTTATTCTTTATTATTAAATATTTTATACGGGACCGAGCTAGAAAAGATGTGCAGCAGGTAAAGGTGATAAAATTTAATGAGGGAAACATACAAGCGAGGAGAGTGTGTTGAGGAGATGGAAAGAGTACTTTGAGGGGTTGATGAATGAAGAGAATGAGAGGGAGAGAATGTTGGATGGTGTAGGGATAGTGAATCATGAAGTGCAATGGATTAGCAAGGAGGAAGTAAGGATAGCTATGAAGAGAATGAAGAATGGAAAGGCTGTTGGCCCAGATGACATACCTGTCGAAGCATGGAGGTGTTTAGGTGAAATGTCAGTGGAGTTTTTAACCAACTTGTTTAATGCAATCTTGGAAAGTCAGAGGATGCCTGAGGAATGGAGAAAAAGTGTTTTGCTACCGATTTTTAAGAATAAGGGTGATGTGCAGAGCTGTAGTAACTACAGAGGGATTAAGTTGATTAGTCACAGCATGAAGTTATGGGAAAGAGTAGTGGAAGTAAGGTTAAGAAGGGATGTGATGATTAGTGATCAGCAGTATGGTTTCATGCTGGGAAAGAGCACTACACATGCGATGTTTGCTCTGAGAGTGTTGATGGAAAAGTACAGAGAATGTCAGAAGGAGTTGCATTGTGTTTTTGTAGACTTAGAGAAAGCATATGACAGGGTGCCTAGAGAGGAGTTGTGGTATTGTATGAGGACGTCAGGAGTGTCAGAAAAGTATGTAAGAGTGGTACAGGATATGTACGAGGGTAGTATGACAGCAGTGAGGTCTACGGTGGGAGTCACAGATGTGTTTAAGGTGGAGGTGGGGTTACATCAAGGATTGGCTCTGAGCCCTTTCTTATTTGCAATGGTGATGGACAGGTTGACAGACGAGTTCAGACAGGAGTCCCCGTGGACTATGTTTGCAGATGACATTGTGATCTGTAGTGAGAGTAGGGAACAGGTGTAGGAGACCCTGGAAAGATGAAGATATGCTCTAGAGAGAAGAGGAATGAAGTTCAGCAGGACTAAGACAGAATATATGTGTGTGAATGAAAGGAAGGATAGAGGAATGGTGAGGATGTTAGGAGTAGAGGTGGCGAAGGTGGATGAGTTTAAATACTTGGGGTCAATAGTTCAGAGTAACGGTGGGTGTGGAAGAGAGGTGAAGAAGTGAGTACAGGCAGGATGGAGTGGGTGGAGAAGAGTGTCAGGAGTGATTTGTGACAGATGAGTACCTGTAGGAGTGAAAGGGAAGGTCTACAAGAGGGTAGTGAGACCAGCTATGTTATAAGGGTTAGAGACAGTGGCATTGACAAAAAAGCAGGAGTTTGAGCTGGATGTTGCAGAGTTAAAGATGTTAAGATTTGCACTGGGTGTGACGAGGGTGGACAGGATTAGGAATAAGTATATTAGAGGGTCAGCCCAGGTTGGAAGGCTTGGAGACAAAGCCAGAGAGGCACGATTACATTGGTTTGGACATGTGCTGAGGAGAGATGCTGAGTATATTGGGAAAAAGATGCTAAGGATGAAGCTACCAGGTAACAGGAAAAGAGGAAGGCCTAAGATAAGGTTTATGGATGTGGTGAGAGAGGACATGCAGGTGGTTGGTGTGACAGAGCAAGATACAGAGGACAGGAAGAAATGGAAACAGGTGATCTGCTGTGGTGACCCCTAATGGGAACAGCTGAAAGAAGAGGATGATGATGATGATTAAATATTTTATACCTTTCGTTGTGACTGGTCTTTTAGAGAATTCTTTTAACATCTTGAGAGTACTTGTGCTTATTTTAGTGATGCCAAAAAGTCTTGCTGCTTGGGTTACATTCTACCATTTATATTAATATTGATTTTACTCAGTATAATTGGATACCCTTATAAGAGGTTGAGAGTAGCTGACTTGTGGCAGCATGATTATCTTATAGTCTGGGCAGAAGACTTACAGCTAGTGAATCTGTACGAGCCTTTCCCAGGAGTGTGTGTGAAAATCAAATACCCAAGTGTGGGTGTGTCAGCTACTTGGAATTGGGAGACAGTGTTTGGGATCTGGATAGACTGACAGTCTAGTCCAAGGTCTGGAGTGTGTTCCCTGTATGCTCCTGGAGGAAATTTTGCTTGATGTAGAGAGCTGCACCTGAAAAATACTGTGTAGATTCATTCCTTTTTGGTGACAGTCTTTCATCGGAGTCAGTAGGGAGGATTGTGGCTCATTGTTTACTGGCCTGGGGTAGAGAGGCTGTTACAGTGCTACTCAACAAAATCAAATGGACACTCTCACTAATATCTAAAAAAAAAACCAGATGTTGGTGAAAATATAAAAACAAAATAGTGTAAGAAACTTTTCTGTGATGAAGATTTTCAATCTATATATATCTAGTTAATTACTATATATCAACCAGATCAGATAATGGTGGCAGAAGTAGTGAACTTAAGCTTGTCCTAAGTCAAAAAATAATAAAAAATATATATATAATTTGAAATATTATACAGAATTACTAAGTATTCAAAAGTAATCCAAGCAGGGCAGACAGTCTGTTTCCATTTGAAAATCCTTTATTAAGTTCATTTTGGATTATTTATTAACTTAATAAAGGACTGGTGGATTTTTTTTCTGAATCTCCAAGCATGTATCTCTTTCTAAAAATCCACTTAAACATAAATGTATTGATACCTGCTACTTATAGCCTTTTAAAGGCACTGGAGCTATTCAAAGAATTCATGTTGGTATAACAATTCAATGATCATGCAAATATGTCAGTAAAAATTCACCTCTCAGATTTAGAAATGCAACGTAGCTTTATAAAGTTAATTGCCCCTTTATTCTCTTCACTTTTCTGATATGATACTACTAAATTCATTTTATTTGCATTATGACTGAGCTACCCAAAAATAACATTTTCATTTCCTTATAACTCAGTATTAAATTATATTTACTTTTCCAGTAAACATACTTTGAATTATTTGTAATACCACGAAAGAAAGACTCCACTGCACGTCTGGATAAATATTTAATCCACTTGAAGGTAAAACCTAAATCGTTGTTACATAATTTAGAGGCTGATTTTCATCATTTTAAGCAAAATAAAGCACAAACAAAATATAACTTACAGAAGGAAGAATGGAATAGTTTGGTAAATTTAGGACAAAATGATAACATGGTATTCAAACCCTCGGACAAAGGGGGAAAATTAGTAGTATTGAATGTTATCCAATATTTGGACATGTGTTATATGCACTTAAAGAAAAACGAGGTATATGAGAAGATTAAAATATCTGAATATTTGGATGCACAAAGGAAATATGAATATATTATAGACAAAGGGTATAGGTTAAGATATTTTTCCTATAAAGATGTGAAAGAAAAATTTAATTTAAATAAACCTAGAATGCCATGTTTTTATTGTTTACCCAAACTACATAAAAATGAGTTTCCCCCACCTGGACGTCCTATAGTTTCAGCCACTAATAGTTTCTTACACAATGTTTCAATTTTTTTACATACTTATTTAGTACCATATGTATACAGATTACCATCATATATTAAGGATGTATTTTCTCTTATTGACTGTATTAAAACTATAATATGGGAAGAAAATATATATTTTGTGGTGATAGATGTAGTGAGCCTATACACAAGTATAAAACATGAGGATGGATTGTTTGCTATTAAGCAATGTATAGGTGATACAGCGGTTACTAGGTATGTGATAGAATTGTTACATATGTGTTTAAATAATAACATATTTGAGTTTAATGGAGATATCTATAGGCAAAGGCAAGGTACAGCAATGGGGGCTGCCTTTGCCCCCAGTTATGCCAATATTTTTATGGGAATATTTGAAAATAAATATATATATACTAATTCATTTTACAATAAATATGTCTATAGATATTTCCGTTATATTGATGACTTGCTGTTTATATGTAAGGGTGGGCAGGAAAATGTTCAGCAGTTTTTGGAGGAAATACAGAAAAACAGCATGAACATAAAATTTGATGGATTACAAATGGGCAATACAGCACAGTATTTGGATATTACCTTAAAAGGACAGAATAATGTATTGATAGAGTATCAACTACATAGGAAGTTTCAGGGTTCTGGCTCAGTGTTGTATGGGACAGGTTACCACCCACCACATGTTATTAAATCCATTCCTTACACTGAGTTTAATAGAGTGAAGCGACTATGTAGTAACCCTAATATTAAGGAGAAAGAATACCTATTAAGTTATAATAAATTTAAGAATAGAGGGTACTCTGAGAGTGATTTAAAATACAGTTTGAGAAGAATTAAAAATAACAGTAATAATAATAGCATTAGTTATAGTTATAATAATAAGGAAATAAAAGATATGGTATATTTTGTTTCAACATTTTCTTTATTGTCTGAACAAGTCAAGAGACGAGTAATGTTTAGCTGGAATTTACTTAAAAAGGAAGTTGAATTTTTAAAAAATAATGGGATTAGTTTTTCTTATAATAGAGGAAGAAATGTTCAGGACTTTATAGTACACAGTCGCTTTTAGACACCGAAGATGTCAATGTACAAACAAGTGAAATATCAGGGTACAAGAAAATGTGGAAAGTGTACTATATGTAGTTATATAGTTCCACAGTTTAAAATCATTAATGGAACTGTTTTTGAAACCAAGGGAACCTTTAACTGTAAATCAGAACAGGTTATTTATGGTATAGAATGCCCTTGTGGCAAGTTTTATATTGGAGAAACTAAAAGAACTTTGTGCTGTAGGATAAAAGAACATGTTAGAGACATAAAAAAACAGAAGGAAAGTAGTCCTTTAGCTATACATTTTTATAAATATCATAATAGTAAACCTGACAATTTAAAAGTCACAGTATTAGATAATGTTAATAATGAAGAATATTGTAGTGAACAACATATAAAACAAATATTAAGGAGAAAGGAATTATGTCTTATACTAAAATTTAATACATTAAGTCCAAATGGACTGAATCATGACTGTTCATGGAAAAGTTTGGCATAAGTTATGAGATTTGTATATATATGTTTTTTAAATATATGTTTTTTATATATATGTATTCTGTTTCTTTAATTTAATTAGTAATTAATTAATAGTAATTACTTAAGTGTTGGTAGGGGAGTGTCTTTTGAAATGTATTTAAAGTGAGCTATTAGTCATTGTGGAACTTTTACTCTGTAAAGGCAAGTTTTGCCGAGGCGCTAGAGAAAACTAATTGTGTTGTGTTTTACCTTCAAGTGGATTAAATATTTATCCAGACGTGCAGTGGAGTCTTTCTTTCGTGGTATTACAAATAGAGTTTTGTACCTTCCTTTGGTGGTTTTTGCATACTTTGAATTATTGGCTAAGAATCTGAAACCCTGCATACAAAATTTACCTTATTCTAAGTTTATACACAGACAGTTCATACTTGTATGTAATGACATCCTGACTCCTCTCAAGCTAATTGCCATGGATCAGTCTCACTTGAAGTAGCTGCTGGAACTGACACCCTCACAGGACCAAAAATTATAACAAACTTTACCAAAGCTAACTACAGCCTACTAAGAAATTATATAAAAAGCTTCATACCACCTGCAATCACAGATATCAATGATCATTATGCAGAAGTGTACGCAAATGCCCTGTACAAACACTTAAGCAACTGCATAAACTCTCCTGTACCTGACTGGATCAAAACCAGGTCTTCCAGTATAAACAAACCACTGTGGTGGACTTCAGGTATAAACAGATTATATAACAAGAGGAAGAGACTGTTGCCCAAAAGCAAAAGGGATGTCACCCTGCAGAGGAAGTGTTCCCTCCTAAGCCTACACAAGAAAATCAGGAATCTTGTCATTCTTCTAAAACAAATTACAAAATTAAAATCCCATCCCTAGTCAAGGATAATCATAAGACATTCTTTAACTATGTCTAGTGTTTAAAAGGGAAGGCTCAGCTATGTGCCGAACTGGTTGTAGATAGGATCACTGACACATCAACGCAATATATCACCAACCTGTTAGCTTACAGATTCAGCACAAATTTTACTCTCCTATCTCCACCTACCATATGTCAAAGCATACCTGACAGGAGCCCTCTTCCTAGCATCCCTAGAGAACAGGTCATCTCTGTGCTCACCAAAGCTATAAACATGGCTTCAGTAGGACCAGGCATGTCCAAGGGTCAGCTTCCGGTGATTTCTCCTGTCCACCTGGTGAATCTGGGCATACTGGGGCAATGCAGCAATTGCCTCATGTACACAGACAACCCTCTCCTCCTAACACCCAACACTACAACCTGTGAGAGATACACTTACATAGCCAAAATGGAAGCAAAGCTCTTTCCACCCAAGATTGTGCTAGACAGTCAAGAGGAGAAGGTTAACACCCACACTACACCTCAAGCAACACATAGCCCTTCTAAACTCACACCACCAACACCCACATATAGCAATACTAAATCCACATATGCAGAGGCCCTTAACTGTAACCTGCCCAAGCAACAAGGACCTCTGAAGCTGAAACGCAAGCAAACACCAATCACAACCAAAGTGTCACATAGATCACAACACCAGTGTGCCTCCCAGCAACAACCCCTAAGGCAAGACAATGTACCTAACACTTTAGTCATAGGTGACTCTATAGTCCGGCACACTGATGTCCCTTTCAACAGGTTTAACAAGGAGAAATACAGTCAGCTGCCTGTCGGGTGCCAGGATCCGCCACATATTGCATGCACTCAAGTCACTCCACAACAAGTACAAATATGTCCATGTTGGAGTGAATGACTTGAGACGTACCTCCCTGGACTACATGAAAAGAGACATGGAAGAGCTCTCAGATCATGTGGCCCAGGCAGGTATGACCCTAGCCCTGAGTAGCATCCTGCCTTCAACCAGAATGATACCACAATATAAGGACAAAATGATTGACTTCAACAATTGGCTAAGCTTCTGGTGTCATTCAAAGGGGATCCAGTATCTGTCTGCCTGGGATGATATGATTGACAGACCACGATGCTTTGCCAGAGATGGTCTGCACCTGTCACCCCTGGGATTCAGGTTACTGGCTAAGGCTCTTGCCACCCCTATAGTGCCTTTTTTAGGCAAAGTTCAAAAGATAAAACCACCACCGTAACAGGTACAAGCATGCAAAATCTGAAGGTAATGCTACTCAATACTAGAAGTCTAAACCTCAAAATGCACTCTCTCGAGGCACTCCTATCTGTGCAGTAACTGAGACCTGGTTCAAGGATCCAGAGAGCACCCCTGCAATACCAGGCTACAACTCTTACCACACCTTTTGGCCACCAAACCAGGACCGAAACACTAAAGGTGGAGGAGTGTCAATATTCACCAAGGATATTCACAACCCCAGGCTAGTTGCCAAACACAATGCATCTGAAATTCTCCAGGTGCAACTAACACTAGGTAAGACTGCAATCCAAATTATAGCTTGCTACAGATCCCCCACCATACCCGAAGAATCTCACTACACTTTTCTAAACATACTGGAAAATATTAAGATAGAACCAGACACCCTAATACTGGGTGATTTTAACTACCCTGCCATTAACTGGGAAAACTACTCCTGTACCAACACCTTTGCCCAACGGTTCTTGGAATTCATAACTTCCAATGCCCTGGATCAACTAATCCATATTCCCACCAGGGGCTCCAATATCCTAGACCTGGTCATTACCAACATGGGAAATTGAGGCACCACACCTATGGTCACTCCCTCGTTAGTCAGGTCTGACCATAAGCTAATCACCCCTAACATCCACATCTCAACCCCCCCCATTAAGGAAACCTCCATAAAAAACTTCTCCAAAGCCAACTTCATGCTACTCAAGTCAGAAGTGACAAACTTCATGACACCCATGCAGACAGGAACTGAAAGTTCAACTGCTGAATCCTACATTAAGGCACTGTATGAGCACATCCACTCATGCATGAATCGTGCCATCCCAACTAGAACCAAGATGCTCTCATCCAAAAAAAGGAAGCCAATCTGGTGGTCCCCTGCCATAAACAAACTTTACAACAAAAGGAAGAAACTGTTGCAGAAAAGAGGAAAATCCCAGGATGCAAAAAACTCCCTTACCAGCCTCAGTAAGAAACTGAGATCCCTCATAAAATCCTCCAAAGTTAGTTACAAAAATAAAATTGCCAAAGATTCCAAAGACAACCACAAGGCATTCTATAACTATGTCAAGAATCTAAATGGCAATGCTCAGATCTGCTCTGAGCTAAATCAGAATGGCTTTAAATATAGTGATCCCAAGGATATTGCCAATATCTTGGCAGATCGATTCAGTGCCAACTTCACCCCCCTCTCACCCCCTAAATGGCCCATCTCAATACCGGAAGATTGCCAAATTCTGGTAATAAAGGCCACACAGGTAAAAAACGCATTCTCCAAAGCTAAGAATACAGCATCCATGGGACTAGATGACATCCTGGGCTATGTACTACATGAACTACAATATGAAGTGGCACCTCACCTAAGTGTCATGTTTAATCATAGTCTCACCTCAGGTTTCGTGCCCACTGAGTGGCGCCGAGATACAGTTATCCCACTCCACAAGGGGGGATTCACCTTGGATCCCGGAAACTACCATCCCATCAGTCTGACAAGCCTTATCTGCAAGGCCATGGAGCGTATTATCATGGAACTTATAAACAAAGACATTGGCAACCTTCAAACACTGGACCCCACTCAGATTGGGTTTGTGAAGGGCCAATCTTGTCTCCTGAACCTGATTGACTTCTTCGAATCAGTCTCCAGAGCCATGGACAAGGGTAAGGTGGTCCACACAGCCTATCTAGACCTTGCCAAGGCCTTTGACACCATCCCCCATTCTGAAATCATAGATAAACTTACTAAGCTGGGCATTAATCCCTATGTCACCCTAACTGGCTGACTGATAGAACCCACACTGTAAAAGTAGCCGACTCCAAATCCATCTCCAGACAAGTGGCAAGTGGAGTACCTCAGGGTTCAGTCCTGGGACCGCTCTTGTTTGGCATCTACTTCTCTGAAGTACAGGCCAACACTAAGGGACTATGGCTAACAAAGTTCGTAGATGACTGCAAACTGGGAGCCATTATTGAATCCCCAAATGATGTGGATACTCTACAAAAGGGCCTTACAGAAACAGATGCTTGGTGCCAGAGCCATGGGCTCAAGCTCAATACCAAGAAATGTATAGTTATCCCCTTTGGAAAAAAACATGTATCCATGAATTACCATATAGGTGGCAGTACACTAAACACTGAAAGTGTGATAAGAGACTTAGGGACACAGGTGGACAGTGGTCTCACCTTCGATAACCACATCACCACAACAGTCAGAAAATCCTTCTATGTGGCACACCTCATCACTAAGAGCTTTTCATCCAGAAAAAAAAGAGGTCATTGTCCCAATGTACTCATCCCTCATTAGACCCATTATAGAATACAATGCCCCATTTGGAATGTACCTCTCAAGACATCCACAACAACTGGAAAGGCCGCAGAAATATCTCACTAAAAGAATCACAGGCCTAAAGCAGATGTCCTACGCTGACAGCCTTAAAAAACTCCAGCTATACTCTGCCGCATATCGTCTACTCAGAGGCGATCTCTGCTTAACATACAAGGCCATGTCAAACCCAGAGCTGTTGGACATGTTACAATCCCATTCCCTCAGAGCCACACGCTCCAGGGATCTAAACCTTGTCATCACAATAAACAAAGCATGCTGGAGGGATAGGTTCCTGACCCAGAGACTCCCCAGACTCTGGAATAGATTGCCCATACATGTCAAGCAGAGTGATTCTTTGGCCCTCTTCAAAAGGAACCTTGTTGATTGGATGGGAGAAAGGAAATTCACCCCGGGGATCACGTCAGTCACCCTGCTAGACAGGGGTCCAGGGAAGTAAATAGTGTGGGAAGAAATAGCCAGGGAATTGTTATGGCTAGGCTTGTATAAGCCCTAGGGCTGATAGCTTAGTACCAACCTATGAACCTATGAACCAGATAATAACCCAAGTTTACTAAACAATGTAAAACATTACCTGGTGGAGCCACTTGGCATTTTCTTTAATCATAGCTTGAGAACTGGCTATGTTCTTGCAGAATGGAAAACAGCAACAGAAATCCTCCTGCACATTGGGGGGGGGGCATCAACTGACCCTGGGAACTACAGACCCATAAGTCTAACCAGCCTCATGTGTAAGGCCGTGGAAAGAATTATCATGGACCTTATCAACAAGGACATAGGTGACCTCCAAATGCTGAACTCAACCAATTTTGGTTTTGTTAAGGGTAGATCATGTTTATTAAACCTGACAGACTTCTTTGAGAATGTCACCAAAGCCATGGACAAAGGTAAGACAGTGCACATAACCTATCTTGACCTTGATGAAGCTTTGGACAGAATTCCCCAGTCTGGCATCATTAAGAAACTCTCCCAGCTAGGAATTAACCCTTACATTACTAGATGGGTAGCCAATTGTCTCACTGACAGAACACACTCTGTCAAAATTGGTGACTCCACCTCCACCAGTAGACCCGTCACCAGTGGAGTACCACAGGGTCTGTTTGGCATCTATTTCTCAGTAGTTCAGGCAAAGTCGATGGCCTTTGGCTCACCAAGTTCACCGATGATTGTGAACTGGGAGCAATCATTGAGTCCCCCAATGATGATAACATATTATAAAAAGAATGAACACAAACATGATTGGTGCAAAAGCCATGGTATAAAACTAAATGCAAAAAAATGCATTATTATTCCCGTTGGCAAAATGGAATTTTCTACAAATTACAATATTGACATCACCCCCCCTGAGTTCCAACCCAGTGGTGTGAGACTTGGAAACACAGGTTGATAGCAATCTGAACTTTGTTCACCAAATTTCCACAGTGGTAAGGAAAGTCTTCTACGTAGTTCACCTTGTAAGCAAGGACATACCATCCAGGTCAAGGGATATTATAGCTCCACTGTACTTAACCCTCATCAGACAACTAATAGAGTATAATGCACCCTTTTGCATGTACATAACCAGACACCTGAAGCAGCTGGAGGGACCTCAGAGGATTCTCACTAAGAAAGTACATTGACTACAAACCATGACCTATGTGGACAGGCTGAACGCCCTGTCACTTTACTCTGTATCTTATAGGCTGCTAAAAAGGACTTGTGCCTGGCATATGGGGCAATCTCCAACCCTGCCATAATGGAAACGCTGCACAACTGCAACTCAAATGGCACACAATTCACTCACTCTAGTGATCTCATCCTAACTTGTGACATTAACAGAACATGATGGATAGACAGATATGTCTCCCAGAGACTGCTGCTTCTCTGGAATAGACTTTCTATTCATGTAAAACAGAGCTTTTCACTGACCCTATTCAAATGCAACCTAGAGAATTGTATGGGAGATACAAATTCACCCCTGTGGTGTCACCCATGCCCCTCATGGACAGGAGTAGCCAGTGCTGATTTCAGACCCACTCAGTTCATAAATTTGTTCTGTGAACTACCCAAAAAGAACAAATGGGGATACTTGGGATTAACATGGCTAGGCTTGTAAAGGCTCTAGAGCCACTAGCCTAGTAACATCCTATGAACATATGAATCTGTGGATAAATTAGCTTTGCCAATCTGCACACTATGTGGGAATGATTCAGAAGCTAATATGTGCCCTCTTTTGGGATATGCAAATCTATTCATTCTGTGTGGCCTTTTTAATAGACAACTTTAAAGAAGTTGCGATTACCAAGACAACACTTATTTTAAGTGATACAGATGCATACTTAGTCTACCTGTTCCTTATAACTCATCTGAAAATTGCTATATAACTTGTATAAATCAGCTTAGATTAAGATCTTTGTAACTAAACAATGGATGACTAGTGAATTAAATTTTCTCCAACTTCAGTGCTCTGTCTTTAGACAAGCGCTCTCCTGACAAGAATATTCTCAGACTTTTTATTGATCCCAGTCAAAGACTATCTCTAAGTTATCTGCTTATGATGCACATGATTACTGTGAATAGTAAACACTAAGACAAGAAGCTAAATATTCATGGTATCTATCCAAATCAGAAACAGGCCCACCACAGTAATTTCCTTGGTTCAGGAGAATCACTGTGCTGGACAACCCACTTATCATGCTAAAAGATAATGAGGCAAAAGTAGAATTGCTGCTGTTAATTATTCATGTACTTTTCCCCACAAATACTTCTTGTTATTAATTTATGCATACAAGTGATTCAGGAAATCACTGAGCTATTTAAATTAACACAGGCGGGTGAAAAAATTAACTTGGCCAAAATGCTACAGTCATCCATTTTAGTCACTGCAACAGGCCATATTTCAAACAAGTTTAGCAAAGTTCAGCAAAGAAGTAGGAGCAGGAGAGAGAGAGTGTGTGTGTGTGTGTGTGTGTGTGTGTGTGTGTGTGTGTGTGTGTGTGTGTGTGTGTGTGTGTGTGTGTGTGTGTGTGTGTGTGTGTGTGTGTGTGTGTGTGTGTGTGTGTGTGTGTGTGTGTGTGTGTGAGGGCGCATGCATGTTTTCATGTCTGTGTGTGTGTGTGTGTGTGTGTGTGTGTGTGTATCTGCATGTGTGTGCATGTCTGTGTGTGTGTGTGTGTGTGTGTGTGTGTGTGAGTGTGTGCACGCGTGTGCGCGTCTGTGTGTGTGTGTGCACACGAGCGCACGCGTGTGCACGTGTGTGTGTGTGTGTGTGTGTGTGTGTGTGTGTGTGTGTGTGTGTGTGTGTGTGTGTGTGTGTACATGTGTATGTGTCTGCAGGGGTAACAATAGAGTAGAATGACTGTGTGTGTGTGTGTGTGTGTGTGTGTGTGTGTGTGTGTGTGTGTGAGAGAAAATGCATGGGAGTGTGCAGATGTACATGAATGACTGAATGGGTATGTAGGCGTGTGCGTGTGCTTTTGGGATGCCTGTACCTAAGCTCTGCATGGTGAACCAAAGATAATTACCAATGCAAAGTGATTTTTGCACCAGTGTAATAAGGAGTGATTCAGAGAGATGCAAATTATCCAATAAATAGGTCTTCCTCATTGTAGCTGAACTTGAGCAGTCAGTTCATATAACCATGGGACTGTTTCTCTGAATCCGAGGGTTAGTGTTATTTTCAGCTAGGATGTTAGTGTCAGCTACCTTCTGTTCATGTAATCATATGGCCTGTACTTCAATCCTGTATCTCTTCCAACAATGGACATTGACTCTTAGCTAAAAGCTTTATTTTCTTGATATGTTATATAAGTTGTTTACATCTACATGTTAGATATTACATTTATGGATGACAATAACATATTATTATTTGCAGCACTATTGTGTTTTGTATTGCCTTTGGTCTCTGTGTGGTTTATAACTTCATAAGGAGTTACTAAACCTGTAGTCCAGGAGGCAATTAAGGATCCTAACCCTTATTCTTAATCGTCCCAAAGCACTGTCTAGCTAGGTGACTTGAACTCAGTCAAACAGTAAGAAAAAGAAGGTAATAAGATTCAACCCCTTCTACTATGCATCATCACATGATAAGTAATGAACAAATGATATTAGAAAAAGAAAAAAGTAAGTTGAAGAAGAGGCAGACCGATAATCTGACATGAGATGGGATGAAGTGGCATCATTCTGAGTTATATTTTTATACATAAATTTCTTATTTGTTCATGCAAACACATTCACAGACAATGTCTTATGACAGTAACCTTCATCTTGAAGTCATGTGCTTTGAAAAAATAGTCTGTTTTGTATTTAAATTATGGAATTGGGAGGCAAACCAAAATATAATGAAATGTACTGACCTACACATGTACACAATTATGTCTTCTTTCTGGAATGCATTCAACAGTTTTCAGGCCAGGCATGAAGCAAGACAATCATTATTTTATTAGAAGTGTAATAAAAAACACTAAATGATGATCTGAATCAATGAACTTACCATTTACATAGTCTGCTCTAATGGTAAGAGCTTATCAGCCAGGAGCTGCATTAAGGCATATTGTTATATGTCCATGCCTATTTCTTTTTGCAGTGTCACAGTAAACAAAACAGCATGTCATAGTCATCATATTTGCATTACTTTTCTTTTTTCTATTTCTTTTCAGTTCTATTTATCCACTTTAAGTTCTCCTCACAATTCCATAGTAGCTTCAAGACCTGCAGTCCAGGAGATCATTAATGGGCCATGTCCAGATTTCTAATTGCCCCAATGCACCATCTACTTAAGTGACATGCTCAAGTTCACACAGTAGGCAAATGAGGGCTGACAGAATCAAATGATGTACCTTGAAAACATAGCTTGTACCCTTAATCCTAGGCCTATAGTCCAGGAGCTGATTAATGTGCCTTGCCCAGATGATTCCCAATTGCCCCAAAGCACAGTCTGGTAGAGTGACTTGTTCACGGTCACACAGTAGGGAAATGAAGGCTAACTGAATCAATCACTGTACCACAAGAAAGTAGATTATACCCTTAATACTCTATATCTACCGACAGGAAAAGAGGCTATGCATGCAACTCCTAAGGGACTTGAACTCACAGCCTTAGACTCTTCTACAGGCACTATCTAATGACCTATTGTAGGGACAGAGCTCACAGCTTTCTGATCTTACAGCACCAAAGAAAAGTGCGCTACCTGTTGAGCTACTGACACAGCTTAGTATTTCTCCATTGATTTTTTCCTTTCCAGTTTTTCATTTTTTCTCTAAAATAGACTTTCTCTTTACATTGTTGCTTTTCAGATAAACACTGGCACAGATGTGTTTTATGAATGACTGTACCAACCCAGATAATACAGTTTGTACAGACATAAAGATAGACAGATACAAATATGGATATATATATATATATATATATATATATATATATATATATATATATATATATATATATATATATATATATATATATATATATATATATATATATATATATATATATATAGATAAGCAGATACATATATGAGTGTGTGTGTGTGTGTGTGTGTGTGTGTGTGTGTGTGTGTGTGCATGTTTGTGTGTGTGTTTAGTTAGTTTATTCTACTCTGGTCCAGATTTATTATTTATTTGTTATTTATTACTATTTTTCCTGAACAGTTAAGACCAATTTTTTGTTCTTCCTGTTCCAAAGGACAGTGCTAATACTTTGCATTACTTCCCTCCCCCTATCTGCACCAAATAAAAATAGAAATTAAAAAAAAAAACTGTGGTGGAATACCCATACAAGTAAATTATCAGACAATAGAACAAAACTGCTTAATACTTATAAAAAAAGGAAAGAACACACTTAAGCAAACTATCAAAGAGCTTAAGGGAACTATTAGCAATCTCAAAGCTGTGTCTGAACTTAAAATAGGCACTAAAAAAAAAACAAACTACAAAGCCTTCTTTAACTATGGGATGATTAAAGGACTAACACTCAAACACTCATTTGTGTTTGGAGATATTCTACAATAATACTACACTTTCTGACCAAAAGAAAACTGCTAATATCCTAGCTAATAAGTTTAGTGCAAATTTTACTCCACCCACAGTTATAACTATTCCACAGGTTGAACAATCCTGGCCGCTTTAATTACTATAGAACACATTTTCACAGTCATCTCAAAGCAAAGAATACTTCATCCATGGGCTGTGGTAACATATCAGGCTGCCTGGTTATCAGTACAACATCTGGCTTTTCTGAACCCTTAATTACCCTCTGTTATCTAAGCCTGTCTACTGGTTACATTCCTAAAGCCTGTAAAACAGCTATTGGAATGCCATTATAGAAGAGTGGCTGAACCACAGACCCTGCTATCTAAAGAACCGTTAGTTTCACTAGTCTCATATGTAAAGCTATAAAACACATTATCTCAGACCTCATTAATCCGGACATTGGAAATCTCTTATCCCTAGACCCTCTTCAATTTGACTTTGTCAAAAGAGGGTCTTGCCTCTTTAACCTCACGAATTTGTTTGAAAAAGTAACAGAAGCAGTGGATAGTGGTTATGCAGTGCATACAGCATATCTAACCTGGCCAAGGCCTTTTTACACTGTTCCCCATTCAGGCAGTATTGATTAACTTGTAAATCTGAATATAAATCCTTATACTGTGTGGTGGATAGCTAACTGGTTGTCAGAAAGAACCCATATGGTTAGAATTGCGGATGCCCTGTCTGAAACCCATAAAGTTGCCAGTGGTGTACCGCAGAGCTCAGTTTTTGGTCCTCTCCTATTTGTTATTTATTTCATAGAGCTTCAGGTCAACATTCCTGGCCTATGATTAACTAAGTTTGCAGATGACCGAAAATTGGGTGTTATTTTTTGGTCTTTAATTGACTCAGATTTGCTCCAACATGGGTTAGACCATGTTAAGAATTGGTGTAAGGACAATGGTCTCAAATTAAATCTAAAAAAATGTAGCATAGTTCATTTTGGTAAAAACAGTTTCACTTACAATATAAGTGATGCATCCATCAAATTCGACCCTATTGTAAGTGATTTAGGTATTATTGTTGCTAATTCTTAATCACTGGACTGGCATGTCTACACAGTAATTCGGAAAGCTTTTTGTCTGGTTCATCTAATTTCCAAGGGCATCTCCACTAGATCCAAAAAAGTCTTAATTCCCCTTTACTTGGATATTATCAGATCCATTATTGAATATCATGTTCCTTTTGGCAAGTCACCCAACCACTGGGGATGCACAAGCCAGTGCATTTCTTTGTGCCAGTCCCAAGCCTAGATAAATGGGGAGGGTTGCATCAGGAAGGGCATCTGGTGTAAAACCTCTGCCAAATGACTTATGTGGAGAACATTTCATATTTCCATACTGGATTGGTCGAGGCCCGGGTTAACAATGACTGCCACCAGTACTGTTAGCCAACAGGGTGCTGGTGAAAATTGGGCTACTGTTGGCTGAAGGAGAAGAGGAGGGGGAAGGCATGCCCAAAGGCAGGAAGAAAGGAGGAAGGTTGGGAGTGTAGTAGTGAGTGTAGGAACTTTGAATGTTGGCAGTATGACTGGTATAGGGAGAGAGCTAGCAGATATGATGGAGAGAAGGAATGTTTGATATATTGTGCATGCAAGAGACCAGATGAAAGGGAAGTAAGACCAGGTGTATAGGAGGTGGGTTCAAATTGTTCTATCATGGTGCAGATGTCAGGAGAAATGGGGTAGGGGTTATCCTAAATGAACAGTATGCCAAGAGTGTTTTGAAGGTAAAGAGAGTGTCTGATAGAGTGATGTTTATGAAGCTTGAAATTAATGATGTAATGATGAATGTTGTTAGTGCATATGCTCCACAAGTTGGGTGTATGATGGATGAGAAAGAAAAATTTTGGAGTGAGTTGGATGAAATGGTGAGAGACTAGTGATTGTAGTGGAATTAAATAGGCATGTTGGTGAAGTGAACAGAGGGGATGAGGAAGTGATGGGTAGGTATGGTGTTAAGGAGAGGAATGCAGAAGGTCAGATGATTGTGGATTTTGTGAAAAGGATGGACATGGCTGTGGTGAATACATATTTTAAGAAGAGGGAGGAGTATAGGATGTTGTACAAGAGTGGAGTAAGATGCACACAGGTGGATTATATCCTATGTAGGAGGACCAGTCTGAAGGAGATTGGAGACTGTAAAGTAGTGACAGGGTAAAGTGCAGTTAAGCAGCATAGAATGGTGGTCTGTAGGATGGCATTGGTGATCAAGAAGAGGAGGAGTGTGAAAGCAGTGCCCAGGATTAAATGGTGGAAGTTAAAAAAGGGTGATTGTGAGGTGGAGTTCAGGGAAGAGTTAAGACAGGCACTGTGAGGCAGTGAAGAGTTATCGAATAGCTGAGTAACTACAGCAGAGCTAGTAAGGGAGACTGCTAGAAAGGTGCTTGGTGTGACATCTGGACAGAGGAAGTAGGACAAGGAGACCTGGTGATGGAATGAGGAAGTACAAGAGAGTATAGAGAGGAAGAGGCTGGTGAAGAAGAAAGGGGGGATTGTCAAAGAGATGAAGAAAGTAGACATGAGTATAAGGAGATGAGGCACATGGCAAAGAGAGAGGTGGCGAAGGCTAAGGATAAGGCATATGGAGAGTTGTATGAGAGATTGGACACTAAAGAGGGAGAAAAGGACCTGTACCAATTGGCTAGACAGAGGGATGGAGCTGGGAAAGATGTGCAGCAGGTAAGGGTGATAAAGGATAGTGAGGGAAACATACTCACAAGTGAGGAGAGTGTGTTGAGTAGATGGAAAGAGTACTTTGAAGGGCTGATGAATGAAGAGAATGAGAGAGAGAGAAGATTGGATGATGTGGGAATAGTGAATCAGGAAGTGAAACAGATTAGCAAGGAGGAAGTAAGGACAGCTATGAAGAGGATGAAGAATGGAAAGGCTGTTGGCCCAGATGACATACCAGTGGAAGCATGGAGGTGCTTAGGAGAAATGGCAGTGGAATCTTTAACCAGATTGTTTAATGACATTTTCAAAAGTCAGAGGATGTCTGAGGAGTAGAGAAAAAGTGTTTTGGTACCTATCTTTAAGAATGAGGGTGATGTGCAGAGCTGCAGTAACTACAGAGGGATAAAACTGATCAGTCACAGCTTGAAGTTATGGGAAAGAGTAGTGGAAGCTAGGTTAAGAAGGGAGGTGATGATTAGTGATCAACAGTATGGTTTCATGCCAGGAAAGAGCACTACAGCTGCAATGTTTGCTCTGAGAGTGTTGTTGGAGAAATACAGGGGTCAGAAGGAGTTGCACTGTGTCTTTGTGGACTTAGAGAAAATATATAACAGGGTGCCTAGAGAGGAGTTGTGGTATTGTACGAGGAAGTCAGGAGTGGCAGAGAAGTATGTAAGAGTGGTACAGGATATGTACGAGGGTAATGTGACATTGGTCAGGACTTTGGTGGGAGTGACAGATACATTTAAGGTGAAGGTGGGATTACATCAAGGATCAGCTCTGAGCCCTTTCTTATTTGCAGTGGTGATGGACAGGTTGACAGATGAGATCAGACAGGAGGCCCCGTGGACTATGATGTTTACAGATGACATTGTGATATGTAGTGAGAGTAGGGACCAGGTTGAGGAGACCCTGGAGTGGTGGGGATATGCTTTAGATAGAAGAGGAATGAAGGTCAGCAGGGCTAAAACAAAATATATGTGTGAAAATGAGAGAGAGGTTAGAGGAATGGTGAGGATGCAGGAAGAAGATTTGGTAAAGGTGGATGAGTTTAAGTACTTAGGATCAACAGTTCAGAGTAATGGTGAGTGTGGAAGGGAGGTGAAGAAGAGAGTACAGGCAAGGTGGCATGCATGGACAAGAGTGTCAGGAGTGATTTGTGACAGATGGGAACCAGTAAGAGTGAAAGGGAAGGTCTATAAGAGGGTAGTGAGACCAGCTATGTTATATGGGTTGGAGACGGTGGCATTGACAAAAAGGCAGGAGTCAGAGCTGGATGTGGCAGAGTTAAAGATGTTAAGATTTGCACTGGGTGTGACTAGGATGGACAGGATTAGGAATCAGTATATTAGAGGGTCAGCTCAGGTTGGACAGTTTGGAGACAAAGCAAGAGAGGCGAGATTGCATTGGTTTGGACATGTGCTGAGGAGGGATGCTGGGTATATTGGGAAAAGGATGCTAAGGATGGAGCTGGCAGGTAAGAGGAAAAGAGGAAGGCCTAAGATAAGGTTTATGGATATGGTGAGAGAGGACATGCAGGCGGTTGGTGTGAAAGAGCATGATGCAGAGGACAGGAAGAAATGGAAACAGATGATCCGCTGTGGCGACCCCTAACTGGAACAGCCAAAAGAAGAAGATGATGTTGATGATGTTCCTTTTGGCAAGTATTTGTCTAAACATATCACACAACTTGAGAGATATTAGAGACTCATAAATCAAAAAACCTGTGGCCTCAAAAATGTTAGTTATCAGAACAGATTGCCAGCCTTTTCTCTGCACTCAGTCTCTTGAGGACTTCCCTATGGAGATCTCAGCCTAACCTTTCAAGCCATGAAAGATCAAATCCTATTTGATCTCCTTTTGTGTTGCAGAATATAATGATTAGAAAACAGATGTAGCAGTGTGCCCCAATAACGGGACCACAGTCCCAGCACCACAAGTAGCAGCAGCAGCTGACACAGATGAGGGTTCAGATGAGGAACCATCAGGTAAAGAACAATCATGGCAGACAGTGCTGGGCAGAATATGCCATAGCACTAGGTAAAAGGCAAAACGTCTCTTACCCTGAAGCTCTCAGCTCCTTGTAAAATCCACTCGACACTCAACTCTATCACTCAACTTTGCAGCACAAGAAATCTGGAAAAAGCCAACATTTATTGGTGGGTGGGGCAAAATTCCCAAAACCAGGGACAAATTTTAAACATTGCTTGTATAATCTTGGAAAGTTGCTAGAATAAAATTATGTGTTACCACCATGCATTTCACTACCAAGTCTTGAACCCAGGACCCTGTGAACTACAGTCAGAGCAGCATACCACTATACCAAATCAGTTGCTTATTATAAGACCTGAAGACTGAAACTTAAATGTCTATCATTTAGTGAATTTAGTTCTTACTATAGCTCTCAACCTCTTAGCACAAAAAAAACTGGACAAAGCCAATAATGGGGGAATACAGCCCCAAAAATAGGGACACATTTAAAATATTGATTTTATAAACTTAGAAAATTGCTATAATTAAAGGTTTTGTGTTACCATGTACTTTCTGAAGAATATGACATGTGAAATACAAATGTCTATCATTATTTAGTGAATTCAAAATCCAGAAAACCACCGATTTTATGAGGAACAGACAGAACAATAATATGAGGCAAAAATCTGAATAATTTTCACAAGTGGTGGTGGGTAGGGAATTCAGGCTTTTGCTACCTCAACCAAGGTACTGGGATTTGAGCCTGAGTTATTCTCTCTAGCCACCAGATATATTTCCTAAGTTTCTCTTTAGCCACTAGGTATATTTAACTGGGGCATTTCACACACACACACACACACACACACACACACACACACACACACACACACACACACACACACACACACACACACACACACACACACACACACTGACACAAAAAACAGACACACACACACACACTACCTGAGTTTGGTCCTGCCTGCAGATGTTGCGGTACCGCAAAAGCAGCTATACCTATCCAGCCTCCAGATGTTGCAGTCTGATCCCCTTCCAGTCTATGCAGTTGTAACTGCATAGACTTCTGGGGCATCTGTAGTCTGATGCCTTTTTTTCTAATCTGGACTTCTGTTTAACCAGTCCAGATTCTTGCACACATGCATGGAGTTTGTGAACGCCGATCACATGGGTCCGGGACTCGCTAATTATTTTTTAGTTTGTTTTTCTTTTCTTTTTACAGCTGAGGGCAAGGCTGCAGTTCTGCAGTCCAATAGCACAATCCACCAATAACAATTACAGATGTAGATATGTTCTTCTACCAAACACAGAAAATATTACAAAGAGAGAAAGAATATAGGTAATGTAAGAGAAGCCTGCAGAACTTTATCAGTAACAATCAAAAACTTGAACATGTTACATTAATATTAAAAAAACTATACACATTAATGTTTCTGCTGCCAGACCCCAGTGAAGTACATTTCAGATTACTTTCATATAATTTATTGAAACACTGCAGTTATACAACACACTTTGCAAATATTTATCAACATAATGTAAGAATGAACAGTTGTACAGGATAATGCATGCCTTGAAATAATTCATACATTATCCTATGTATTCCTACAGTAAAACTGTTGGCAGCGCTTTGTTCTGTAGCACCCGAGAAACAAGCAAATCTTCCTTAGTATGAGGAAAGTCCCATAGCCTATGTTGTACTTATAAGGTGTAGACAAATCCCTCTGGGCAAATGCAATGTGTTAATTAGCTCTGAACTCTCCTTTCTGAATCACTCAAATTGCTGAAAGTGCTGCTTTAGATATACACGTAGTGCTATCTCCTAAGCAATGACATGCACATGCCTGAGCACTAAAATAGCAGGGATTTAGGCTTTTGCCTAGCTAATGCTTGCAAGTGTGCCTCATTAGCAGTAGTGGTCTGCCAATTGTGTGGTAATGATCCATGCTAATGAGAATTACTCTTTGAGTGAGTGTGTCAGACAAGCAAGTCTTACAGATTTATGTTCATGTTGAAGTAGGACTGAACCTTGATGCACATATCTGTCCACATATTCTAAAACTTATACAAGGTGGTGGTGCACACATCTCAGACATATGAAGATAATGGCTAGCAATGTGGCTAAAACCCAAAGCATATATAATTGACAATAACTGTTTATATTTATGCCAGCCCTTTAACACATTCCTAGAACAAAGGTAGTAGAATTAAGTAATGCATAACAAACTTTCTCAATAACTCTGTCTTGCAGAAAGTTGTTTCTACCCTCACATTTATCATCCACATCTTCAATAATCAAAGTCACATGGTAGTACTTTGTAAGAAAACACAATAAAATTCTTTACTATGGCTATAATGCAATGTAAGTGCATATTTCAAAAGTACAATGCCAGCTTGACTTATTGCTTATCTGTTTACATGGTGCAGCCTGCTCCTGATATCAACGTTCGACTCTAATGCCAGAGGTGCAGTGCTCATATCTTGTGTACGTAGAGGGATCATTACTATATGCATTTCAGTTTTAAAACCCAGAAGTCTGAAAAGTGATTACAGTGAATTTTATTAATTATTTTATTTATTTATTTTTTTGCTTTATCCTTTGCATGATTTTTGGCTCTGTGTATTTGTGCCAGTCATTGGTCCCCTTTAGGGAATGTCAGTTCCCATCTGAAGTCAAAACTCAAAAATGTGTTCCAGATGCACAAATATTTAGCCATCATTCACACAAATAAGACTGGTGTTGGTGTATCCCACTTAGCATAATGGACATCACTGAATGCAATAAAGTACTTGAGCTATATAGCTCCTTGTTTTGAAGCACGTTAGTGAAGTATTTACTGAATACAAGCTCAATAGGTGCAATGTTTGAGCCCAAATAATGAATATTATACCTGTATATTTTCAAATGGCATAATACATGTAATTAATTCAAGTTCTACAAAAACATACAATTTATCAAAATATTAATGATGAAATACTTTTCTTCACATGCTGTGGAAAAGGCTAATGAGAATTTGCTATCAGCTGCATTCGTATGGCGGTCCTCATGTTAATACATTTAGCCCTACTGTGTGACAGATGGAAATATTGCTAAGAGGAGACAGTTATAATTACAAGAGACCCCTTGTTTTAATGTAATCTTGAGGGGATGTTTCAATTATTAATATATTTTATTTATTTATTTATCTGACATTTGTTGACCGGGCTAGTTTAACTGGATATATGTCTATTTTCAGTAGAGGTCCGGGGAGAAAAGCTCCACATAAGCAAAATTTTAGCAACTACAGGTACAGATAAGTAAAATTGTAACACATTTAGGTACAATACTATTTTAAGGTGAAGAATACAAATGTTATACAGAAAAATAGTATTATTTAAGTAGCAGATAATAAGAAAGAGAAATGAAAAGCACACTGACAAATGTAGCAGCTCCAGGTAGAGTATTTAACAGAGAGTCATCCAATTTATCCTATAGTAGCATAGCAACTTTAAGGTAGCATGTAATAAGAAAGATAAAGAATGTCTATGTAGATATTTGTATGTGAAAACGTTAATGCTGCAAGTACATAATTTGAAGTGGATCCTATGTAAGAGAAAGTTGAAAAGACTGAATTAGTATAGGTGTGTCTACTCTCTGAGGCATAGAGAGAGTTGGAATTAAATTGCAAGTGGTTATATAGGTAAGGTTCAGAGAAAGTTGTTTTTTGAACAGTTTCACTGAGGAGAGAGATGAGAGTTCCTTGGGAAGCAGGTTCCAGGATTTGCCAGCAGTGTTGGTTAACAGAGAATCACCAGCCTTATTTTTGGATTTGATTGTAGATACAAGTACTTTATTGGCTGAGTGAAGGGTTGCCAAATTACTGTAGGGGATTAGAAGGCTAGTATGTATAGGAGTATTTTTAGGAAGATAGAGGATCTTATGGGCAATAATAAGTTGTTGAATCTGAAGTTGATTATGAAGTTCTAGCCAACCTAGTTGCTTTAGGTTTTGACAGTGGTGAGTTCTAAATGAGGAACCAGTAGCAAATCTGGCAATATTGTTGTAGGAGGTAGCTAGTTCGTTAAGGTTGTTTTTTGATAGGTTGGTATAGATGGGAGAGGTGTAGAGGAGGGTGGAAATTAGATGGGTATGGGCAATAGTTGTTCTAGCTGTTGTAGTAAGGAAGGGTTTAATCCTATACAGGAAGCCTAATTTTCTGTTTACTGTTTTTATTGTTCGGTTAATATGTGTGTCAGAGCTAAGATTATGGCCTATTGTTACCCCTAAGAGCTTAGTAGTTAGGTCGGGAGATATGACAATGCCATCATTGGATATAACTGTGAAGTCAATTGGGGGGGACCATTGTGTGGGAGTGAAGAGTAGTAGTTTTGTCTTTTTAGGATTCAGGAGGAGGCTATGCTGTAAGAACCAGCTTTCTACTATGTTAAGCACTGTTTGGGTAATGGACTGGAGTTTAGGTGTAGAAATAGCCGAGCATATTAGTGTGGAGTCATCAGCATATTGGATACATGTAGCTTGAGGAATTATTAGATTAAGATCATTGACAAAAATTGAGAAAAGGAGAGGGCCCAGGATAGAACCTTGAGGGACTCCTAGGGTAATAAGAAGGTGAGAAGATAGATTATTTTCCCAGAGCACAGCCTGTTGCCTATTTTCAAGGTAGTATTTAAACCATTGTAAAGCCTGTGTATCTAGTGAGAGAGACTTAAGTATATTCAAAAGAAGCTGATGGTTGATCATATCAAAGGGTTTTGATAGGTCAATGAAGAGGGCTGAGGATAGAGTATTGCTGTTTCAGGACATTCTTACTCGACAAATGTGATATGTATGGTTCTACCTAGGGATAACTCTCCCAGAGGTGGAGGGTTTTGTCATCCATATGCTGTATTCCTTTTTAAGAGGGGCCACATGCATTCAAATATGCTGAAGATCAATCTTCAAACGTGTTTTCTAACAGTTCTGACATTTTTTCATCTTTGGCATCGGCAGTTATCACACAGGTTTTGACACTATATCGTGAGCTAGAAAGATGTTTAAACTGTGCAATGTATAAGTGCTATGACCGTGTATAACAGAACTGATAACAGACTGGACTGGCTTACTCAGTGGATGTGATGTGTACAATTGCACTTAGTGCTAAGTTTTACACATGGAGAGAGTTATGTTTCACTAAGTGCTGCACTTGTATTCCAACACACTGCTGAAGCTGAAATTACGACTGTGAGCTGTGTGACGACATCTGTGCTATGACTCCTTCTGTGGCATGAGAAAGTTTGTGACTTTAGATTAGACAGGAAAACAAGAAGGATGCTTCATTCTCATCAAATGATATACACAAGTCAGTGCATTCCAAGGTTATATATTCCCTGTTCCGAAAGAGGGATTGGCCTCCTTGAAATTGATTATATGTATAGATCTGTAATCATGGGACTCCACAAACATCTGCTGACCTCACAAGACCCAAATGTAGTGAATGTTTTGAAACATGAGGTGAAAAAATCTAAGATGATTTATCTGCTTAATCTAGCAGAAGCATATCAGCTTCAAGCAGGAATGGAAATCAAATCAGAAGTAGATAAAAATTAGGCAGCAACTAAATGTGCCAAAAAAACAAAAGAAAAAATATAAGGTGAAGGACTTGATGAGAAGGCATGAAATGTGGAAAATCTATAAATATAGTTGCAAGTATAGAAAACTTCTGGAAGAACCTCATGCTGATCAGGAACAAACACAGGAATGGTTAAGGAGAGGCAAATCCAAACCAAGAGATGAAAGGTTAATATTGGTGGCACAAGATAGTGGGCTACGTACATGTTGGTTTACAAAGTATATTGAACATGTGGGAGAAACAGACAAATGCAGGTTTTGTAAAACAGAATTGGAAACAGTCACACACCTCATTGCTGGTTGTGACATACTAATAGAAGAAGGACTGTATACTGATAGGCATAATAATGAGGCAAGATCGTTGCACTGGGGATTGTGCAAATACTATGGTATTGAAGTGGCTGAAAAACACTGGAAACATGATCCACAAAGCTTCACAAAAAATGAGGAAGTTTACATCACATGGGACCATTCATTACCAACAGTTCAATACATAGATGCTTGAAAACCAGATATTGTGGTCCATGAAAAGAAGACAGAAGTAGCATTGATCATTGAAAGTGGCATACCCAGTGACTACAGTGTCTTGTGTACAGAGAGATACAAAGTCATAACATATCAGGATTTGCAGGCAGAAAGGAGAGCAATGTGGAAGAAAGATACCCAGACAGTGTCAATAGTAGTAAGAGCAATGGGTCTTATAAAAAAGAATCTACAATCGTATTTTGATATGTTACCAATACATGTAACTCTGTACAAATTGCAAAATGAGTCATTACTGGGTACACTGTGGGTGCTGCGAAGAACACTTCTGGCTGACATCAAAGATAGAAGCAATACTAATTTCATGAACTTTAATCGTACTTTGACTTAGGAATGGGGTTCATTCCCATCATGCTATTAGAAACCCAAAAGATTTGGAGAAATTAAAACTAGAAACTGCAGAGTGAGTTACCCAGGTTTTTGAATCCTACAGTATATATATATATATATATATATATATATATATATATATATATATATATATATATATATATATATATATATATATATATATATATATATGTATATATATATATATATATATATATATATATATATATATATATATATATATATATATATATATATATATATATATATATATATATAGCATGAGTGTGTCAAAAAAGGAAATGGTGTCAGGCAGGAGTACTTTACTTAATAGGTATCAATGTGTAAAGTTGTATTTAGTGGTAACATTTCTACAGATGGAGTGTTCTGTTTCCCCCAACTGTTGTACTTCATTTTGAGGGCTACATATGGATTCCAACACAATACTCAGGTTATCCCTTCAATGGTGTGTTTTCTGGCAAATGTACTGTGAGTTCTTCGGTGATGTCAAGGATGTGATTTTAAAGACATGCATCTGGAGCATTTCTCCATGGGCCTCCACTGATAATTGGCTTTGTTCCAAGTTGGACTTTCCCGGTAAACAAATGTTAAATAAACTAAATAAATGTGAAATAAAATAAATGTCATTGGCTAATACACAGGTTTACAGACTGTGAGTTGCAATAGTCAGATGTTCAAATACAGCAGTGGGTACCTTGTCTGAGTAAGTACAGATCAAAAAAATATTGGTGGCATGATGGAATGGGTTATGCATCAGGTGTTTTATTTGTTATGCTTTTGATGGGTGACTAATTCTGATCTCCTAAGTGTTTTACTTCCTTGGGAGCATGTCCATTTTAACAATAAAACTTTTATGTCTTCCACAGTGCTATTGTTAGCAAAAAGCATAATTGCTTTTCAATGGTTGACATTGATAAGTTTCATCTCTCATCCTCTGGATAAACCTGCTAGGAATTTCCATTTGCTTGCATTTGTCTGTTTTTAGTCAATAGAAGTTACAGTTAATATATAGAGGACAAGACGGATATAGTGCGTCTACAGGTTTATAATTATATCAACTCTTACAGGATCCACTATTTAAGGTAACCATGATGTGCTTTACCAAATGTCTGTGAAGCACTCTGAGCATGCAAATTCAAGTTATTAATGTTGCCTGCTGCACAATGATCAATTCCTTTGTCATTTTCAGATAATGTTGTCATGCATTTTCCAAATGTGTCATTTCATACAACTTTGTGCAAACTGTTTTGTTATTGCATTAGTAAAACACACTTCATGTGAATGTGACGTAGGTAGGCAGCCATTCCACTCCCATCTGACATACGTTGAAGTAGCAAATGAAAGACTTTTTGTTAGACACATTGACTTATCTGCAGCTGTCTTCTGTTGCATTCTCTTTGTATATGATGTTTTCATAGGGGTTGTTATGCTCACTTTAACAAGTGGTTATATATTGTCAGACACATACTTGTTGATGAACTTTCTGACCAAAGTTCCATCACAGTATGGGTTTAATGACATATCCCACAAGTCACATGTATATACATCTCACCAATTAAAGTGTTCACAACTTTCCCAATTTACTTTACTTAATTAATTATCTTTGTTAAGGTGAAAGTTCAATTGAAATAAATATCCTTTTTCAGTACAGGTCAGGAAGGAAAGCTTCAATATTCACAAACTCAGGCAATATACAGTATATTTTCATTTTCCAAATTGTATATAATATTTTCATCTTGGTTACATATTCATTTTTGCATACCTAATTAGGTGTAATAGATGATTAATACTTCCTCTTATCATACAATTAGTGATTATAGGAAAAGGAGAAATAAAAGATTACCTGTGGATCTGCATAAGGTTGTAGCAGACAGAAATGCAAAGAAAAAAACAGTGGAGACAACGATTGATATTTTAGTTGAAATTAATAAGTGGTGGTATGATGAGGGAGAATGATGATTAAGCAAAAGTAAATAGTTAAGGGTATAACCAGTTAAATTAGAAAGAAGTGGAATGATGAGGGAGAATGAGGAATAGGTAGTAGCAGGTAGTTAAGGGATACAGATACAACCAGTTAAATGTTTGCAGTACTAAATAAAAGAGAACGTGTAATAATCACCATATGGGAACATAGTACAAAGCAGCTATAATTTTGTCAGAGGTATTGCAGCTTATGCTTTCTTCAGGATTGGATATTATCTAGGTATTGAGCAAGAGTAGAGCCAAGTTCCTTGCAGATGCTGTTTTAGCAAACTTTTAAAGCATTTGTTATTTTCTGTAATATTTAACTCTAGAGGGATGGAGTTCCACAGTTTAGAGACACATTCAGAATAGAATGAGTTTCCAGCAGAATTGTTTGAGTTAGTTACTGCTAGGAGAGATTTGTTATCGGAGTGTTGTTGCTGCATGGTAGCAATATGCTTTTTAGAGAGGGGCAACTCCCTGGTTTGTAGATACATTTGTGGGCAGTGAGGAGATGAGAGTAGTTAAGCTGATTTGGGAGTTCTAGACAATTTAGGTGTTTAAGGGTTGTGCAGTGGTGGGTTTTATGAGATGAATATATGGTGAATCTTGCCATTTTATTGTAGCATGCATCGAATTTCGACTTGAGGGCATTATTGAGATTAGTGAAAAATCTGAAGATAAGTGATGCATTCAGTAGAAATGGGGATAGATAGGCTGCTACTGTGAATTTTCTTGTGGATACTGAAAGATACTCATTTGTTCTATATAAGGAGCCTAGTTTTTGTTTGCATTTTTGATAGTGTGGACAATATGTTGGTTGTATTTGAGTTTGTCATCTAGGAGTACTCCAAGTAGTCTGGCTTCTGTCATGGTTTCAGTGTTTGTATTATCAGATGAAACAACATGGAAATTGTGTTTTTGAGTAGTAAACTGTTTTGGTAAAAAAAAAAAAAAAAAAAAAAAAGAATTAGTTTAGACTTTTTGCATATAGGAGTAGTTCTGCAATGCCTAGCCAAGATTTGACAGACAAGAAAGACTCTTGTGTGCTTTCCTGCAGAATGTGTAGTGTTGGGGCAGAGCAGTTCAGGATTGCATCATCTGCATACTGAACTATATGTGCTTTTTTGTGACAGTATGGAGTTTGTTTACAAATATATTAATAGAAATGGGCCCAGTATTGATTCTTGTGGGACTCCAACTGTGACAGGAAGGAAAGAGGAGAATTCTTATTTCCATTTTACTGATTGTGGTCTATTATAGCAATAACCCACACCTGGGTGTGGGTAATGCTGGATTTACCCATGGTTGGTGTGGTTTGATCACGAGGGCAAAGCCCAAGTGGCCAAACAAAGACAACTGTGGGTAAATCCAGCATTACTCACACCCAGAAGTGGGTTATTGCTATTATACAATGACATTATTTAAGAAAAAAAAATACTTACTTTTCTTAAATAATGGCATTGTATAATGCCTCTGTGCTGCCCTTCCACAGCTGTCTGTTATTCTGTGGCAGTTCTGATGTACTGCGCTTGCATATGCTTATGCAGTACATAAGAGCTGTGGGTGGAAGCAACAGAGAAAGCAAGATCTCTGTTGCTTTTTAAAAGGTGTCTCGCTATGTTAAAGGAGTTTAACATAGTGAAATAGCTTTAAAAAAAGCAACAGAGAATCTCCATTCAAAAAAAATTCAATTCAAATTCAACAAGAAGTTTTTGATGGGAAACTGTGCCAAAGGGCTTTGACAGATCCAAGAAGATCACTGTTTGTTATTATTTCTACTGTGGTTGCTAGCTATGGTGCAGCTAATAAAAACAATAATTGTCCTTATTTTGGGTAAGATATTTCAGGAGCTGGGAGTGAATGTATTTTTCTAATATCGTTGGTATTATAGCTGTGGGTCTATAGTAAGAAGATCAGTTGAATTTCCACCTTTGTGTTGTGGAATTATGGAAAATGTTGATGGCTGGGATGTGTTTAATAGTAAAGAATCAGGGAAGGTAGAGCTTCAAAAGTGAGTTTTATGTACTTTGTTGGTAGGTTGTCTGCTGCTAAGGTTTCTGGTTTTAGTTTTTGTAGGCATTTTTCTGGTGCTAATTAGGACTGGTTGGAAAGAAAAGGATACAGTATTGTTATTAGATGAAGTTGGGATAGTCAGTGTGGTGGGAGACCTTTGTTTAGTAAGACAGAGTACAGAGTTTATAAAGCAGGAGTTGAACTGGGTAGTTATATTGTCTGGGCTGTTATTGGTTGTTGGTGTGGGCGTAGCTGATTGGCTAGGGTGTAGTAGTTTATTTATGGAGGAACAACATTTTTTGGTGTTTTGACTGAAGATCGATGAAGTAGGATTTTTGTCATTTATTAACTTTTTTTCAGGATTAATGAAGTATTTAAAGTGTTTGATTGGGTTTTGTTTTTGGACCATATTGTCCATGCTTTGATTCTTTGAAGATGAATTTGCCTGTAGTCTTTTGTTAACCAGTCTGCAAGGCTTGACCTGACTCTCTGAGTTCTGAGCGGTGCGTGGCTATTGAAGATGTTTAGGAAAGTATTATAGAAATGGGTTACAGCATCATCTAGTGGCGTGGTCTTAGGATATTCCATTTCAAGAGCTTTCTTGTGGAGATAAAGTTGCTTGACATAAAGTATTTTATATTTTGCACCTGTTTGCACATGTTGGGATGGTTTCTCATTTTTAATTTCTCCAAATCTTTTGGGTTTCTAATACTGTGACAGGAATGGACCCCATTCCTAAGTAAAAATAGGATTAAAGTTCATTAGTATTGTTATAGTCTTTGATGTCTGCCAGAAGTGCTCTTCACAGCAGCCACAATGTGTCCAGCAATGATTACCTGTTTGTACATGTTGGGATGGTTTCTGACAGAATAAGTTGATAGATGGTCATTGATATTGTCTGCAAGTCAGCCAGAGGAAGTTATGTTTGGTCTGTTCGTAAGAATCCAGTCTAACATG
>NC_056726.1:1280349422-1280459422 GCF_019279795.1 Protopterus annectens | reverse complement strand
TTGCCTATTTAATTTAGAATATATATATATATATATATACTGCTTTTAGTCTGTTTTTGCACTTTTGTTGGCCATAGTATAGATTGGATTCAAACCGGCTGCATAGATTGAATTCAGTCAGGCTGCATCCAGCTCTGTTTGAGGATTGAACACTAAAAATCATGACATCTTCTTCTGTAGAGACCCTCGTGGCAGAAGAGTACAGTAGGACTATCTAATTGAACGTTACTGGTTCAGGGCCCAGTTTGAGCTATTTCATTGATGCAGGGCTCAGTTTGAGCTTTTTTATTGCTTTCTTTGTATTAGCTCCTTTGCTGTTCTATTATACTTAAGGACCACGTTTGCATTTAGCGCACCACTGTGCACCACATACAGAGGGGGTAACTCTTGGTGGTTATAGCCACAAAAGAGTCAATAGATGTATTTTCCCTTAGAAGTGGCTGCTATCTAGCACAGCAGTTCTTAAACAGCTATCAGCTGTTCAGTGAACCACCCAGCAGAAAGTTTGCCTCTTACCTATCAACATCAGACCTATGGATCCACTTTTTTATAGACCTCCGTGTACACCCCATAGGTTAGTCCCCCTAAAATAGCCTCCTACCAGATACCCCTATATTTTTTCCTTATCTGTGAAGATTGTTCAAACCTTGCATTATGGGCTGTCAGTTTCCCTCTGTTTCTCCTGCTAGCTTAGTTGACATGCGTTTTTGAGGCAGTGCAATAACTGCCTCATGTACACTGACAGTCCCTTACTCCTAAATTACTCAAGTACAATTTGCGAGAGATATTCCTCCACTAAGAATCTGGAATCACTGCTCTCTCACACCCAGAACAGCAACAATTAACAGGTTTTCAGCTGACACACTGAGACTCCTACTCATAATATGCACCCAACACATGTATGGAGGTACTCTCCAGAAACCTACCTAAATGCCAGAGACCTCCAAAACACAAACATGCTACACATAACACTACACCCCAAGTACCCAATGCACATAAAAAACACTAGCCCCAGTGTCTCACCAATGAAGCCCTTAAGGCAATGCACATCTATTCCAAATGTTTTAGTTATAGGTGACTCTATGGTGAGAAATTCAGATGCCCCAACTCACCAGGTTAAACAAGAAGAAGATTACTGTCAGCTGTCTGTCTGGTGCAAGGATTCTTCAGATCACACATGCACTCAAGTCTCAAAACAACAAGTACTGTTAGGACTCTGTCATAGTTCATGCTGGTGTGAAAAACTTGAGATATACCTCTCTGGACTATATGAAGAGAGACATGATTGAGCTCTCTGAATATGTGTGTGATGAAACCCTAGGATGATACCACAATATAAACAAAACATGATTGATTCAATAAATGGCTAAGTCTCTGGTGTCATTCTAAGGGGATCCAATTCCTGTTAGTCAGGGATGTCATGGTGGATAGACCACGCTGCTTTGCCAGAGATGCATTTCACATTGAACCTCTAGGCTTTTGGTTGCTGGCTAAGGCACTTGCCTCCCCGGTAAAATCTTTTTTAAAGGTCACAAAAACAAAAATTTTGATGTAAAAAGATCAAACACAAAGAAACTAAGGGTTATGCTGCTAAACGCAAAGAGTTTAAATCAGAAACTGCACTCTCTAGAAACACTCCTCTCCCTGGAAGATGTTGACATCTGTGCAGTCACAGAACCTGGTTCAAGGCTGCAGTAAGTACCCTGGCCTTGCAAGGTTACACTGCCTTCCACATTTAGCCTTGTACCTACCTATGAACATATACGACTGGAAGGGAAATAGAAAATTCACCCCAGGGATCACTTCTGCAGTGCTGCTTGACAGCAGCACAGGAAAATAATTTTCTTGGGTGGTGAAAGCCAGGGAACCTTTCTGGCTAGACTTATATAGGCTGCAGGACCGATAGCCTAGTACCTACCTATGAATCTATGAGCCTATTTCCAGACCACAAATTGAAGGCATGAGAACCAAAGGAGTTGGAATATCTATCTTCATTAAAGATAATTACACCTCTAGACTGGTTAAACAAGGTAGATCTATGGAGTTACTACAAGTCCAAATTACCATGGGTAAGACCCCTCTTCATGTAATCACCAGTTGGAGGTCCCCTTCCATGAACCAAGAAGATCATACAGCTTATTTAGACCTACTTGGAACAATAAAAATACAACCTAACACCATAGTCATGGGTGATTTAAACTATCCCTCCATTAACTGGGAAACCTTTACAAGCCCAAACTCACTTGCATGAAATTCCAACAAATGTAAAATAAAATAAATAAAACAAAATAAATTTTGAAAACTCAAATGCCCTGGAACAAATAGTGCATCACCCCACAAGGGGTGCTAATGTTCTAGACCTGGTACTCACTAATATGAGTAACCAATGCAATGCCTCAAGTATAGGGCCTGCACTGGTTAAATCCAACCATAAACCATGTATTTTTTGAAGTAGCAATAGCAGTGCAGAACTCCCCAGAAGAGAAGTCAGGCAAAAAAGCTTCACCAAAGTTAACTATAAAGGATGGTATAATTGACTTCCAAGCTCCAGTTCCCACAGATGGCATTTTTGGTTATACTAAGGTAGACATTGATGACCTGTATAAACACCTGCACGAATGTATAGGCACAGAGTTGCCAGATAAGATTAAAGCAAGATCCTCAAGAAAAAACAAACCATCCTTGTGGATGTCTAGTATTAATAGATTATATAAAAAGTGAAAAAAGCTGCTGTCTAAAAATGCAAAACGTGAGAACCCAGAACTGGAACAGCACCATCCTAGGCCTAAACAAGCAAATAAGACAACTCGTAAAATCCTCAAGAAGCAACTATGAGAAAATTTAGCAACCACAGCCAAGGATAACCATGAGACTTTCTTCAGCTATGTCCACAATATAAAAGATAGAACTGAGATGTATGCTGAACTAATTGCGGAAGGTATCACACACACTGACCCTGTGGAAATTGCAGGCATCAGAGACAATAAAGGCAAAGAAATAGTGTGACAACTGTTTGTTCAACGCTTTTGTCCTCAATGGACTTCATCAGAATAATGAATTACTACATTTCTAATTTATATACAATTGAAACCAATAAGCAACATCAATTAATTAGTACATAATTAAAATCAGTGTATTTTTTGATAAGGTCACCAAAGCAATGGATGAGGGCAAAACTGGTCACACTGCCTACCTTGACCTGACCAAGGCATTTGACACAATACCCCACTCGGTCGTTGTTGAAAAACTCAAGGGGTTAGGTAGAAACTAATATGTCACACAGTGCATAGCCAACTAGCTCACAGACAGGACCCAGGAAGTTAGAATTGGGGAGTTCACCTCTACAAAGAGGTTAGTCACAAGTGGAGACCCTCAGGGATCAGCCTTGGACTGCTCCTTTTTGGCATTTACTTCTCAGAAGTCAAAGCCAATGTCAATGGTCTCTGGCTGACTAAATTTGCAAATAATTGCAAATTAGGAGCTGTCATTAAATCTCACACTGACACAAATATTCTACAGGAGGTGCTGACACAGATAAACAACTGATGTCAGAGGCATGGACTAATATTAAATGCCAAGAAATGCATAATAGTATCTTTTGGGAAGTCATCCATCCCTGGTAACTATCATATTGACAACACACCCCTTAGAGGTGACCCAGTAGTCAGTGATTTAGGGACACACATAGATAGTAATCTAGCCTTTGACCATCATGTGTTTACAGTGGTGAGGAAACCATTCTATATTGCATTGATCAGACCTGTCATTGAGTACAATGCCCCCTTTGGTATGTACCTAACCAGGCATATCCAACAATTGGAATGTCCACAGACATTCCTCACTAAAAGAATATAGGGCGTAAGTAAAATGTCCTGTGCAGACTTCCTCAAGGCCGCATCTCTGTATTCTGTCTCCTACAGGCTTTTGAGGGGAGATCTATGCCTGGAATACAGGGCATTGTCAGACCCCACTCTGATGGACCTCTTGCATATCCACAAAACAAACAGCACCAGAGTTACCCATTTTAAAGACTTAAACTTTGCCTGTGATATAAATAGGTACTGCTGGATAGATAGGTATGTATCTGAGATACTATCACATCTATGGAACAGGCTCCCCGTCCATGTGAAGCAGAGTTCCTCCCTAACCCAATTCAAGTGCAACTTGGACAATTGGATGGGAAACCAGAAATTCATCCCTGGTCTGGCACCTATGTCTCTAATGCAAACAGGTAACCTGTAAATGTTTCATCTCCCAACCCCTGCTTACACTTATCAAGGGTATCAGGACTTGTCTGAGATTTGGGATGCATGCCTAGGCCTAAAAATGCCTAGTAAACACCTATGAACCTTTGAACATATGAATTAAGCTTATAAGCCATTAAATAACCTAACCTAAAATTATTAAGTACATTTAACCACTTTTAACCACCTATCCTTTAAAAAAACATGTTATATTACTTGTATCATTAAGACCAGGTAGACAATCAGTCCCTAATTTTAGCTGCCATAATGTTTCTTTTTGTTTAACCCTGTTTCTGTAATCTCCACCTCTTTTATCTAATGAGACTTGTTTGACTACAATAAATATAAATTTATTGTATTTCTTACAATCCAAGGAATGTTTATATAAAGCATTTCTTTTCATTTTTGTTTTTTATTGCATATAGAGGTTCTTTGATTCTTATGTCCACACTATGGGTTGTCATGCCTACATAGTAAGTGCTACAGCCTGCACAGGTACTGGCATAAATCACCCCCTTTGATTTACAATTTTGATTTAAACTCCAGGGATCTGAACAGTATAACCAATATTCTCTCAACTGAAATGCATTCCTTCTATTATAAACCTACATATTGAACAACTAACACAATTGTATACTTTAACTCTTTCTGACAACTGCTGTGTAGCAATAAGTTTGGTACTGTCATTCTGTAAAATATTTTTAAGATTGTATGCATTCTTAAAAACAAATTTTGGACATGTACCAATACTTTTAATCAAATTTAAATTTCATTCTAATACTTTCCAATTATCCATAATAATTGTGCAAATATCATGGCTATCTACAGTCATGTCTACACTATAAACTGCCACATTTTTATCAAAATTGACTTCCCGTTAGGATTTGTCAAAAGGTTTTAGCAGTGTAGGGAAAAATTAAGAATCTCTTATCATTTTTATTTCTTCTGCTGTATAAATAAGCATTTTTTTCTTGTGTCATCTATAATAAAATAACTCAGTAATAAACTGTATTTCCTCTTCAAAATCTTTGTTGTCACTTGTCATCCTTGAGGTTCTAATATATTGGCCCTCGGGTTTATTCTTTTTAATATATCTGGGGTGATTACTGAGATAGTTCAAAAAATTATTGCTGAATGTATTTTTTCTATATATTTTATTGTCAAACTTATGTAGTGTGTTCTTCCACTTAAGATATATATCCAAAAAACAAACTTCTAAACCACATTCACCCAATGTGAATGTTAAAAAATCAGAATTTATATTCAAACTATGTATCAAAGCTGTAGCACCCTCTTCAGTACCTTCAATAATCATAAATAAATCATCCACAGACCTATCATAGTATACAGTCTTATGTGTGGTAGCCATGGGTTTAATTACTTCATGTCCCCACCAGCCAAGAACTAAGTCTGCAAAAGCTGGGGCAACTGCAGAACCCATGGCTACCCCTGTAACTTGTTTGTAAATGTTGTTAAATAAGAAATAATTATGTTCCAGTAAAATTTCTAGGAGGCTACAAATAAAAATTGATATCACTGCTTTTCAAAACACTAAACTTTTTAAAGTAATTTCTAATATATTCACCACCTAAATCTTGTGGAATGCTTGTGAAAAGTGAACAAATGGCAACATTATCAATAATATTTGCATCACTTTTAAATTCTTAATGGTTCATAAACTCTCTAAGCTTGTCTAAAAATTCCCACTAGTCCTTTATATCAGAATCTAAGCCTTGTACTATAGGGTTAAAAGCATAGTCAAATGATAAAGAGATACTTTTTGTAGCATAATTTGGAACTCAAACAACAGGTCTAAAAGGCGGGTTGACTGGGTCCTTATGGATGTTTAGTATTCCAAAGAGAACTCCTAACACCGGTTTATCTACCAGTATAAAATTTTAGGTTTCAGAGTCAATTACACCATCCATAAGATATTGACATAAAAAGATTGAAATAAAGTTAAAGCATGTCTTAATTTCTACTCCAACTCTCAAATATACCTTGTCATTATTTAACATTTTTTTTTCATTTCCTTTATATATTTCTCTTTATCCATAATTACCAGTCCCCTGCCATTCTCTGCCTTCATATACCTCACATTTGTATTGTTTCTTAATTCATTCAAGGCTTTTCTTTCAATTTTGTTCAAATTAAAATGACTGTTTTTAGCTTTCTTAGTTAAAAGCTCATGAATCTCCTTTTCACACATTTTTTCAAATACATTCAACACACTATTTAAAGCTCTGTTGAAAGTGGAAGGTTTTCTAAAAACATTAATAGGTAGATTTATATTATTTAAAAATAAAAGAAATTTAGTTTCTGTGTAAAATATTTAAGCTCAAGTAGTGTCTTACTAATGTCTGCCCTCCTAGTCGGAACAAAGTTAAATCCAAGTTGTAATACTTTTAATTGTACAGGTGAAAAGACACTATTAGATAAATTAAATACTTTTGCAGAGTACCTTAGTCTGCTATTGAATCTATTTTCTTCTTTCATCTGATTCCAGTCATTTTGTTGTTGTTCCGATAGCCTTCTCCCTTCCCTCTGTATGAGTTTTTTGGCCTGGCATCCCAAGAAATTCCATTACTAACTGTTTTATTTGCTGGATATAAAGTTAATTCACATATTTCTCCCAAGTTTCCTTTCAAAGTTTCTTTTCCAGATGCCTTCTCTGTAGAATCAATGACAGTGGCTATAGCGATTACATCACACTCTGTGTTATCACTTCCTGAACCGTTTCTCCATTCCCTATTGGTTGTAGTATAAACTGTCTGTTTGTTTAAGGTCATGTGGCTTACAGGAGTCTTAATGGCTTTGTTATTATGATAACCTGGATTATAGCTGACATATGCTGCTCTTTTTAATCACCATACTATCTCTCATAATGTTTTTGGATTTATACCACTTTCTTAAATCTCTCAACAGATTGGAGAACTGTATCGTAGTCTATATGCATAGTAGGCATACAGAAAAGCAATCCCTGAATGTTCTGGTCTGTCTTAAGAGCATTTTTATGGACTTCTTGAATCAATGTGTTATTATGCTATATTAACAAACGAAGAAATTCCAGAACACTGTAATTAAAAAATTCAGTTAATGTATCGAAAAATGGATCTGTGTACTTAACACCATTTCGGCATTTAAAAAAGAGAAAGCCCTTAGGAACTATATGCAAATTCAAACATCTCTTGAAATATTTGTTGTCAATGACCAGTGCTCTGCATTCAGTCAAACTATCTATCAACTCATTCTCTGCAGCATGATTATGTTATGATTTGCCTGTGTCTGTAAATGGATCATAATTAAGATGTAACACTGAATGAATGAATGTCCTTAAAACAATCATTGTTATTGGCATTCTCATCAAAAAAAGGACTTTGAATAACAGTTATCCTGTTCTTTTCAGAACTTGAAGAGTCATGTCTTGCTACCTGTTTGGACTGAGTTTTTTTTTTCACCAGGAGCATCAAGGATTTTCGCATTTCACTCATAGTGTCCAATAACAGTCTTAATAAATTATTGTCATTGCTGTTAGGTGTTGGATAAGTAGACATATCCAAGAATTCGTCTCTGATGGTGTTCGACATTGGCAGTGCAGCAAGCAAACTGATAATTAAAAATCAGCCCAAACCGATAGTGGTGAATAAGTAAACTAATCCAAGAAAAAAAACACTTAGTACCCTCTTCAGAGACAGTAAAGGCCAAGAAATAGTGTAACAACTTTTTATTCAATGGTATTGACCTCAATGGACTTCATCAAAATAATGAATTACAACAACATTCCTAATTTATATACAATTCAAACCAATAAGCAACATGAATTAATTAATATATAATTAAAATCAGTGTATTTTAACAAAGCATGAATTAAGCTTATAAGCCATTAAACAACCTAACCTAAAAATGTTAAAAAAGTTTTACCACTTTCAACCAGCTATCTTTAAAAAAAACATTTTATATTAATTGTATCATTAAGACCAGGTAAACAATTAGCCCCTCTTTTTAGCTGTCATAATGTTTCTTTTTGCTCAAACCTGTTTCTTTAATCTCCACCTCTTTTATCTAATGGGACTTGTTTGACTACAATAAACATAAATTTCTTGTATTTCTTGCAATCCAAGGAAAGTTTATATAAAGCATCTCTTTCATTTTTGTTTTTTATTGCATATAGAGGTTCTTTGATTCTTATGTCCAAACTATGAGTTGTCATGCCTACATAGTAAGCACTACAACCTGTACAGGTAGTGACATAATTCACCCCCTTTGGTTTACAATTAAACATCCTAGGAATCTGAGTAGTATATTTTTTGTCATTGTTTTCACGATGCAGCACTTACATCCGAAGGAAATAGAGGAATAAATGGCATGTATCTCAATGTTTGTCACATAACAATTTCCGGAGGGAGACAAAGGCCTATACTCTGGGGCAGAATTACCTGATGGGCTGGGTAGTGCAGGGGCAGCACAGGGGTGCTACCAGGTTCTACACCAGACATGCTGGGCAGTGGTGCTATAGCCGGTTGAGTGGGGGCAGGTTGATCCTGTGGGACAGGTCTACCTTGCTGTGCTGTAGAATAAACAAAAAATAAAAAATTAAAAAGAGAGAGAGAGAGAGAGAGAGTGAATGGTTGGGGTGAGAGGAAAAAAAAGAGAACATTACTAACTTCATATCTGACATGCAAAGCATTGCTCAGCTATTTGACTCTATTCTGTTTTACCTTTACTTTTAACAGTACAAACTCCTAACAAGTTTCTTCCTTACTTTTAAGACTCCCCTGTTTATATAGTACAGATTGGAGCCACCACCTTGATGTGTGCATATATTGTAAATATGAGTGTTCCAGTTATACTGATTACAGTTTACAAAAGGTCATTTGTGCCACTAGTATAGAGGTATGAAGTTACATTCCATTTTGAATATTACCACATAGCGTCCACAACCCCTGAAATGGTCTTGTGGCTGGCTGCTTGTCTCATCGCCATACTCCTCAGGTGCCCTCTCTGCTACTAAACAGCTAAGAAAGTTCTCATGCCATCTCTGAAAGGACACCCTGAGCTGCCTGTTTTTTTGTTATACTGTGAACTACCTGCCTTTTGGAAATTCAGTCAGCAACCCACTATGTAGGTAGATTAAACAAACTTTGGAACTGTGATTATAACAGTTGTCTCCCTGTAAACTTGACCTCTTGTGTGTGTGCTTGCAGCCTTCCACAGCCATTTGTCCCCCACTCCCCTCCTGTAAAGCTCCCTGTATCCCACAGGTATATTCTACTTTTTAGCAAGTAGGTATTACTCCATTTTGGCCAGTAGATGTCAGCACTCCCCAGAAAAAGTATTTAACATCCTATTTTCTTAATTACATCGCAAGAGCTAGTTACTCAACCAGTCACTTTTTGAGCCTGCTATCTTGGCCCTTAGATTACCCCTAGCTCAACACTTACCCCAGTACAACAGGACCAGCCATTGTCCATAGCTTCTCCCACTGATTGTTTTCTTGCAAAATTTTCCTCTTCTTGGCTCTCTATCACCTCGCACTCCCCCTCCTCCAGTCCCAGTTTCCTGTTCTCCCATACCCCTCCCCCTAGCTTCTTCCCAAAGTTTACTTATAGTTGGTGATGTTAGTGGCGCCATTTTTGAATATTACCCCATAGCATCCACAACCCCTGAAACGGTCTTGAGGCTGGCTGCCTGTCTCACCGGCAGGTTACAAGGTTGCAATATAAAAGCTGTACAGATGTTGTATCTCTGTTTTTCAAATGTGTTTTTCTGAATAAATGCTTAAGTAAGAAAGGCCAAGGCTGTAGATACCATTGATCCTGCCCTTGATTAAGTTGTACCAGGAGTGCAACAGCAGGCTCAACTATGTTCATGTGCTTTGAGAATCCATGGCTTATTTTGCTGTTGTTGTGTACTCTGAATCTATGGCCAAGCATGGTCAATACCTCACAAAGAGGATTACTGGCCTCAAACAGATGCCCTACACAGACCGTCTCAAAAAACTTCAGCTTTACTCCGTCGCATATCGCCTACTCAGAGGCGATCTCTGCCTAACATACAAACCTATGTCAAACCCAGAGCTGTTGGACATGCTCCACTTAAAGAAATCCCAATCCCTCCAAGCTACATGCTCTAGGGATCTAAAACTTATCACCACAATAAACAGAACATGCTGGAGGGATAGATTCCTGTCCCAGAGACTTCCCATACTCTGGAACAGACTACCTATCTATGTCAAACAGAGCGCCTCATTAGCACTCTTCAAGAAAAATCTTGATGACTGGATGGGAGATAGGAAATTCACCCCGGGAATCACTTCAGTGGCTCTGCTCGACAGGGGCACAGGAAAATAATTTTCTTGGGTGGTGAAAGCCAGGGTACATTTTTGGCTAGGCTTATATAGGCCCTAGGGCAGATAGCCTAGTACCCTCCTATGAACCTATGAACCAAGTCTATTTTCTTATAATGTTATGATTATAATAGCTGGAACTGTGACTTCAGACATACAGCTCGTTTTTCAATTTGAGGCTACAGCCAAGCTCTGTGAATGTGTGCTTATTCCCTCCTGCTTACGTAATATTTCTTTTACCTTACATTTACTCTGTGTTGTTTAGAGTTTCAATGTGTTAAGCAGACTCAAAGTATGCTATATCTTGACTGTGTGCTATGTAGAGTATACAATACAGTTTCCTTAATTAGTTTTGTAACTGCTGTCTCTGCTCAAGTGTATTGCTTAGTTTTAGAACTGCTATATACTTTTATGCCATTAATGTAGCTAGATATTGCTAACATTTTGTAACTGCTGGCTCTTCTCAAGTGTATCGCTTAGTTTTAGAACTGCTATATACTTTTATGCCATTAATGTAGCTAGATATTACCAGCATTTTGTAACCGCTGGCTCTGCTCAAGTGTATCGCTTAGTTTTATAACTGCTATATACTTTTATGCCATTAATGTAGCTAGATATTACCAGCGTTTTACCAATAGTGTCTTTATACACTGGATATGCCATTAATTTAGCTAGATATTACCAGTGTTTTACGAATGGTGTCTTTATACACCGGTTTGCTGTGCTTGCATAGCAACTGGAACCTGCATTATTCTGAAGACGTGTTTTAGTGTTTCAGCGTGCTACTAATAGTGACTTTATTCAGCTGATTTCTGTGTTTGCATAGTGGCTGGATCCTGCATTTACCTAAAGAACTCTTAGTTTTCCTTAGCAATGTTTTTGATAATGTAAATGTATGTCTTAATTGTTAATGTGCCTCCACTTGCTACTATAATTTATTTATTTTACATTTATTGACCGGGCTAGTCTAGCTGGATATATGTCCATTTTCAGTAGAGGCCCGGGAATTAATTGATTTTCCCTGCTCTTCACCTTCCTCACTATTCCCTGCCTTATTTCTCATCCCTGCCCCCTAATCCTCCTCCTCTCAGCAGTATAATCTCATCGCTCTTTCTATCCTGAATTACCCTCCCCTCACCTCTTAAAGTGTTAACTCTTTTCTCTCTTTCTTTACAGCCATACTTCTCAGATGCCCTCTCTGCTACTAAACAGCTAAGAAAGTTCTCCTGCCATCACCGAAAGGATGCCCTGAAGTGCCCGTTTTTTTTGTTATACTGTGAACTACCTGCCTTTTGGAAATTGTCAGCAACCCACTGTGTAGGTAGATTAAACAAACTTTGGAACTGTGACTATAACAGTTGTCTCCCTGTAAACTTGACCTCTTGTGTGTGTGCTTGCAGCCTTCCACAGCCATTTGTCCCCCACTCCCCTCCTGTAAAGCTCCCTGTATCCAACAGGTATATTCTACTTTTTAGCAAGTAGGTATTACTCCATTTTGGCCACTAGATGTCAGCAATCTCAAGAAAAATATTTAACTTATCCTATTTTCTTAATTACATCGCAAGAGCTAGTTTTCTAAATCTACAGTTACCCAACCAGTCACATTTTGAGCCTGCTATCTTGGTCCTTAGTCTATCCCTAGCTCGACACTTACCCCAGTACAACTGGACCAGCCATTGTCCATAGCCTCACCCACTGATTGTTTTCTTGCAGGATTTTCCTCTTCTTGGCTCTACCTACTCCGTTTGCCCTATGGGCTCACTCCTCTCCCCTACCCTGCCCCCAATTTCCACCTACCCCCACTACTCCTACATTTATCCCATCCAGTAGTCTCCTCCCTTCCTCCACCACTCCAATCACTGTCCTCCTCCCTCTCTACCCCTCTTCTTCTTATCTCCACCCATTCAATTAAAAGCCACTCCCCTTATAGTATACACTATACTCCACTCCACACCTCCTTTTTTCATTCTGTCTCTTATACCCCACCTACATTATACCTCCCTTACTACTCTATCTTACAAACTTTTACCAACTCATTATGCATTCTGCACTACTACAAATCCTTTGTATCCCCTCTATCACCTTATTAATTCGAATTCTAGTATACCATACTACCTCCTATTCCTCCACTCTTCTTCCTCCTTCTTTCTGGTCCCACTGCACCTCTCCCAGCCCCCATCTCACCCTTACAATACCTCACTTCCATACCATGTCATCTTCATTAGTACAGCCCAACCATCTCTACTACTTCAAACCAAAGATCTTACCCACTTTAACAAATTACAACTTTCCTAAACATCTGTCATATTATCCCCAATACTCAAAAGGAAAATGAAATTGCTTACTACCTCCTTTCTTCCTCCACCTATTTATAGCAGGTGATATACACCCAAACCCTGGACCTAATACTACTAACAACCCCATCAACCCAAAAACAACCAAAACCACCAGCCTCAAAAGCCTGAAATTAGTTACTCTCAATGCCCAGAGTCTACAAAATAAAACAACTATCTTCCATGCCTGGCTAAACCAGACCCTACCTGACATTGTAGCCATCTCTGAGACTTGGCTAAAACCATATATCTCTGAAAGGTGGAGGGATAGCATTGATATTCTCTAATCTACTCCCCATTATTCTATACCCAAATCCTATTCCTCAAATTAACAATGCAGAACTTGTAATAGGTGTATTACAAATGAATAATCATAAAAGTATCTGCATCATATCCGTCTATATTCCCCCAGGTAACAACATCACTACTTTAGAAGAAATCCTCCAATGGGCCTCAACTAATATTAACCTAGAGACCTACATTCTAGGTGATGTTAACATAGACTGGAGCAAAATTAACAACCAGAATCCTGCCATATCTGTCAATCTATTCAACTTTACTCAATTTACTAACTCTATCACTAGACCAAATAAAATCAATCCTCCCGGATCTACTCTGGACTGGATCCTAGCTACCCATCCTAACAACATCTTAGACTCAGGCATCCTTCCTGACTGTATTAGTGACCACCTGCCTGCCTTCATTCACTGAGCAACCCACTCCTCCCCTCACCTGCACTAATATATGCATACACATAACCTTGCAAACTTCAACCCTACAACCTTCTCTAACACCCTCAAACAAACTAACTGGAATAATCTAAAAACACTTCCTCTAGACAATGCCGTCAATTACTTTAAGTCTACTTTCCTAAATGTACTCAATACCCAAGACCCACTCCGAACTATAAGAGTCAAACCCAACTCCACTCCATGGTTATCTAAGGAAACCAAATAAATTATGCAACAAGAAGATAAATGCTGGAGACTTTCACAGCACAATAAACATCCTGAAACCCTTCTTAAATATAAGCAACTCTGCAACCTTACTAAAAGACATATATTCAAAGACAAACAATTCCACTATATGAAACTCCAACACAAACACTCCAAAAACCCCAAAAATTCTGGAACTCCATCAACTCACTCCTTAACCCAGGCACCAAAAACAACCCTTGTCCTGACACTACTAAGTCTGATCCAGAAATTGCCACTCTATTCAACTCCTTTACTAACTCTATAGCTGAACTAAGTCCTTCCCAAATACCCCACCCACATAAGTTAGTCACTCTACCCTAGCCTCTAAACCCAACTCTCCCCCTACCTTTGAACTTAAACCAATTTCTACCTCCTACATAAAAAAACTCCTCAGCAAACTAAAGCCATGCTCCAATGCCCCCAGACAATATTCCTTCTAACTTCTTAAAAATTGCTGCAGATGGTATCACCCTTCCCATTAACATCTTAATCAACAGATCCATACAAGAATCTTATATCCCTAAGCTTTGGCGTGCTGCCTTTATACACCCTCTACACAAAGGTGGTAAGAATAATAATACCTCAAACTTTCACCCCATAGCCATCCTCTTCCCAGTATCAAAAATATTGGAAAAATGCATTCACAGCCAACTAATGCCCTTCCTAACCAAAAACCACCTTATCTCTCGAACCCAACATGGCTTCTGTCCTGGCCATAGCACTATTACTGCTCTTCTATCCTTCCTAGATATAGCAAACCACGCCCGTGACTCTGGAAAAATAATTTCTACAGTTCTATTAGACCTCTTCAAAGCTTTCGATACAATCTCCCATTCTCATCTCCTCAGCCACCTTGCTAACCTCAACCTTTCTCACAATACCCTGTCCTGATTCTCAAGTTACCTATCTGACAAATCTCAAGCTGTAAAATGGAGGAAAGGCACCTCAAACTTCCTTCCTACTGGAGTTTCCCAAGGATTGATTCTTGGCCCAATGCTGTTTAATATCTTTGTCAATGATTTCCACTCTGCCATCCCAAATACTAAAATAGTACAATATGCTGACAACTCCACTTTAATCTGCTGTGCCACCAACCTCCCAGAACTTCAATCATACACTCAAACTGCCTTCTCCACCACTGAGAACTGGATGCCCCAAAACCATCTATCTCTAAGTGCTAACAAATCCAAAATACTACTCTTCCCGCCATTAAAATCCTCCCCTCTCGATAAAAATTCTTTCCAAATTAGAAGCCATAACAATTCTACTATAGAAATTGTTCCCTATGCCACACTACTTGGGGTTACCATAGATGAACACCTAAAATTTGATACCTATATTCAACTAAACATCAAGAAAACACATCAAAAACTTGGCCTGCTATACAGAAACATCCACTATGTCTCTCCTTCTATTAGACAAACCCTCGCTACTACCTACCTTCTCCCCTCTCTGTTGTATGGTGCCCCTCTACTCACTAACTTATCTGCCTCCATCTCTTCCAAAATGGAAAGTTGTTACAATAAAATCTCAAAATTTGCCATAAAAGCCAAATACTCCTCCCACCATTGCTCTGTCCTCCACTTACTTAACTGGCTAGAACTTCCCCACCATCTCGACTACCTCCAACTTACTACTGCCCATAGGCTATTATTTAACCCTATTAAATGCCCTGCACTATCCAACATCCTACAACTATACACCCCTAACAGGCCACTAAGATCTGCTCACCTAAATCTTATCACTGTCTACAAACCAAACCGCCCTGCTGGACGGCACCTCCTGACCTTCTCCTTAGCCAAAAAATGAAATTCTCTCCCTCCTTCACTACGAACCATAGGAAACGTTGACTACTTCAAAACCCATCTCCATTCCTACTTTTTTTCTAATTGGAAGTGCAATTGCACTTTCCCCACCTAGCTTTCTTCTCTCTCTACTCTAAATTGTAGTTTCCTTACTACCCCTATTTCCTAACTACTTAACACAACTGGAAATGTTTCATTCTTCAGTGTTATCTCGTGTACATAATGTAAATATTGTAAATAGTTTGCTCTCCCTTTTATCCCCACCCTATCATTTGTACTTGTTCTGCCAAAACTGCCATAACAAGACTCATATTCTATGTAACCATTGTAAAATTCATGTCAACATATGACTCAAATGCTAAGTAACTAATGTACCAGTTCACGTCTCTGATTTATAATGTACCTGCATCTTTAATATTAATTTTAATTTGTTTATCTTAATGGATCTGCATCTTTGACTCGTAACTTTAATCTGTTAAATATCAATGTTTACTATGTAATGTGGAGCTTTTCTTCCCGGGCCTCCACTGAAAACGGGCTCCTGAGCCCAGTGGTCCTCCCCGGTCATCAAACTGAAATAAATAAATAAATATGTAATGATGAAAATCTAACAGTGCTGTATATTTGGGAAGAGTGGTAAAATACTGTACTGTTCTTTTGTTCTACAGACTACTGCATGAATAATTTCCATTTACAGTTTAGAGATGCATGCTCACTGTTATTTGAGAAGACAGCACCATTGCTTTGTGCTGCAGACTAAGGCACGCATAGTTTCTTTTACAGTTGGAATATGCATGCTCAATTTGGTATAACTGTATTAAATACTAACTAAGCGGTCCTTAACTTTTAATGCTTCTAAATTACTTTATAAATTATTATTGTTATTAAAATACTATTTAGACAGTACTGTTCTGATGCATACATACCACATGCTTCCTGAATCCTTACCAAATGGGCAGCATTGGACCTAACATTCGAGGCTCACTTTGCAGCAGCTGTGGAAAAAACAGAACAGGACAGAACAACATCTTGAATACCAGTTTTAATATATTCAGATTTTAACTATTACAATTACTCACTGAAATTGATACTTACACATCTGTGGAGTGTCCCCTGTAAGAAATTCCCTGATCCAAAGGTCAAGAGTATCCCCCTTCCTCCTTCAGAGGTCATCAAAGTGATATCTGCATTGCTCACCAGTGCGGGAATACTTGTAGCATTGGTTAAAGCCCTGGAAACACTATTCCAAGCTTCAGATTTATATTCTCAGCCAGAATAGTCCCACTGCAGCAACTGAAGCCCATGCTCCTTAACTAGGAGTCTAACAAAAATTTTGGACTTCTGGCCATCCCACCTCTGCACCCAAAAGTGAACATGCTCTACAGCAACTCCTGACATGTCTGCCATAGTTCAAGCTCAATGTATAATAAGCATTTCCCGCCAATTGCATTTTATGTGCTGATGATTTCCCTCCTATTGCACATCTCGTGCCTACTGAGAGTGTGAATATTTTGGTTTTGCAGCATTTGAAAGTATTGTGTATCGTTTACCATCACTCAAACATGGTAGGCAAGGGTGTGCACTGGCAGGCACAATGTGTGATGGCAAGCAATACGCAACAGTAGTGAACAATGCAATTTCTAGATTATTAGGTTTACAGGTACTTGTGTAAATGTGCTAGTGAAAAGCACCATGTATACAGTTCTCCTACACTTACAGCTATTACCAAAAGAAGGTTGAGAAAACAGTTGTGTATGCTGCACTTCATTGTTATAATCTGCAATCTCACAACAATAAAACAAAATTTGCACACCCTGTACTAGAACCACAGACCATCTGCACTCCACACCTGCACTTAACACCTGCTGCCACAGGATTAGTAAGATGATATCTACTATCGTGGTCCTTATAGTAAGGTTCTCACTGTTAATCATAGAGCAATGCCACTTACCATGTTTGCATGATGTACAATATTATTAACTGAATGTGTCCAGTTTATATGTGCGGCTGTCTGAGTCTTGTCTACAACCTGGGTGGTCCATTCCCCCAGTTTGTGTGCTTCATGAAAACCAGGTAAGCACAGCTAAACATGTTTATGCCAAGTGGTGCATCACACAAACACTGTTAAAAAAAAGAAATAATGAAATGACGGCGGGGAGACTGTCCAGAGTTTTGAAGAATGTGCACATATTTGCATCATATTTTTGGCCAATACCTTGTAAAATGTGTGGTTTACTGGGAATCACTGAAGATTGTATTGAATATATAATGACATGCATTTCTGTTTTATACTTCATTCTTCTTCTTATTTTCCCGGTTAGGGGTTGCCGCAGCGTATCACCTGTCCGCACATGATTGGCAGTGGGGTTTCACAGTGTTGAATTGCCAGCCCTGCACCCAACCTTCTACAGAAGGCACACACACACACTCACACACACACACACACACACACACACACACACACACACACACACACACACACACACACAGCCAATTTAAAGTGTCCAATCCACCTGCAGCATGTCTTTGGGATGAAACCAGAGCACCAGGAGGAAACCCACGCGACCACAGGGAGGACATGCAGACTCCACACAGAAGACACCCCAGCCGAGGATCGAACCGGAGAACCTCTTGCTGTGAGGCAGCAATGCTAACCATTGCACCACCGTGGCCTCTGTTTTATACTTCATATTCTTCAGAAAATATATGCTAGCCCTTTGTCCCCTGTTAGTTTAGTGTTTGACCACATTTCTTGCACTAAAAGGTTGTGTGGAATGATCCATATTCAGTGTACAGGTTTCATGGCTAGCATCATCAATGTGAGCAGCGAAACCTTGCTTATGGGTGGCACGCATCGTTAATATTCATGGCATGATACTGTGTGATGCCAGGCAATGAACAGTACTGTGTATGCGAATACACTCTATGCAGGCTCTGAGTGGAACCTAGGTGGAGTTTATTGAATCCCAACCACGGACTAGAGATCTTGGAATTCATTATAAATTTTAGCGTGACAAGCGTTAATGGTTTTATGGAGGATATTATTGTACTCAATGCAAACATTTCAAATGATTTGTTATTTTATTTTTATAAGCACAATTATGATAAGTGACTTTAAATGTATTAGTGAGCATACTAACACAATGTTCAAAACCAAACCAAAAAAGTTGCTAAGAGACAATAGGGATTATCGTGAAGGGAAAGTTTACCCTTTGAAGGACGGTAATAAGGGCCCCTCCAACATTAGTGATGATTTTGTTCTCCCAACTTCTATTATGGGTACTGACAATTTTAGGGGACCTGAAGCTTTTACCAACTTTGATGACCATTGTGAAATACCTAATCAATAATTCCCTTTATCCCCACTAATACCTCTCAACTGTACAGATTTTTGCTGAATGTCCACATTTTGGCCTCATATTTTTGGTCCGTTTTTTATAAACTTATGGTTTTATGGCAAATTAGTGGTGAATCATTAAAGACTGAAGTTAGAAAAATGGTGGGAGGTTGGTATAATGGTTAAGAGGTTTACCTTGCAGACACAAGGTGCAGGGTTTGATTCTCACATGGGGCAATTGGCTAGGTGTAAAATGGCCCACAAGGGCAATTAGCCTAGTACTAACCTATGAACCTATGACAGATATTTGAGTTTCAGACTTCATATCCTTCAGAAAATTCATAGTAATACAAAATTTCTTATTCTATCAAATTTCTAAGTTTGTAAAAGCAATATTTAAAAGTTGTTCCTATTTTTAGGCCTTTGCTCCACTTTATTTGTGGCTTAGTCCTGATGTGTTGCTCTAAGAAGTTGAGAGGTACTGTATGCCCTCATCCCCACCCACCCCCTGTTAGGTTTGAGTTGTGACTGAAACGATCATAGGACCACTTCATTTATCTTGTTAACACATTAACTAATTAACTAAGTAAAGGGATATTTAAATAACATTTACATGTTTGTCTTAAAAAACTAGGCATGCAAGAATTATAAAACTTTTAAGAAGATCAGTATAAGCAGTTCCTGCCACACGAGTCAGACTGATCTATCACATTGTAAGACAATGACCAAATAACCATTATAAAATGGGAAAGCCTGTCACTAGTAGTTATTTATTTATGTATGTATGTATGTATCTATGTATGTTTGTTGATTTGCTGGAATAGCCCCAAATGACTTACTTACCCCTTTTTGAGGGGACACTGGGAGAAAAGCCAAACATACATCTTTCAATCAGCCTTAAATCAAAAACTAGTAATGCTAATAAAATGAGCACTGCAAAAGTCAGTTGAATATGATAACAAAATATACAAACAGAATAGTCGATAATAAATGTAACAATTTTACCTATACAACAGTATTTATGTAAAGTCTGACAATTTGTGAAGGTGTTCAGTTGTGCTATATTCAAGTCTGAAATATTTTATTAAAGATATTTGCTTGATGATAGAGTTAACACTTTGACAGTGGAAGAAACAGTAGATTAGGGTATATGGGTATGTAAAGTAAAAGTGATTCTCAGCATATACCAATAAATGACCACAAGGAGGCAAGATACCCACAAACACTGTATACCAAACACGACCAAGGCACCAAACACCAGGAGGTCCAAAGAATACAGGTCACTGTGGATCAGGCAGGCAGCTGTTTAATAACCACATATAGAGTTAAGATGAATAATGACAACCAAGGCACCAAACACCAGAGGAGTAGAGCTGGAGTTTCTTTAACCGGGCAGCATATGGCATCTGTTTGAGCCCTTTGATCCTCTTGGTGAGGTACTTTTGGGGTATTTCCAGTTGCTGCAGGTGTCTGGTAAGGTACATCCCAAAAGGGGCATTGTACTCAATTATGGGCCTGATGAGGGATGAGTAAAGAGGCACGATGACCTCACCTGATCTAGATGTGAATCCCTTCATGATTAGGTGGGCTATATAAAATGTTTTTCTAACCACTTTGGCCACGTGGTTGTCAAATGAGAGATTGCTATCAACTTGGGTCCCCAGGTCCCTAATTACTTCTTCTGTACTTAATGGATTACCACCTATGTGTTAATTTGTGGGCACTTTGTTTTTGCCAAAGGGGATGACTATACACTTTTTGGCGTTTAGCTTGAGGCCATGGCTCTGGCACCAGTTGTCTGTTTCTATGAGGCCCTTTTGGAGGATGCTTGTGTTGGCTGGAGAGTTGATTATGGTGCCCAGTTTTCAGTCATCTGCGAACTTGGTCAGCCACAGTCCTTCCATGTTGGCCTGTACCTCCGAGAAATATATACTGAACAAGAGAGGTCCCAGGACTGAGCCTTGTGGGACGCCAATTGTAACTGGTTTGGAGTCTGACATGGCGCCAGCAATTCTAACCATGTGGGTTCTGTCTTTGAGCCAGTTTGCAACCCATTTAGTGACATAGGGGTTTATATTTAAGCTGGTGAGCTTATCTATAATGCCGGAGTGGGGTATTGTATCGAAGGCTTTTGCGAGGTCCAGGTAGGCTGTGTGGACCACCTTCCCCTTGTCAATGGCCTTGGTGACTGTTTCAAAGAAATCAACCAGGTTTAAGAGGCAGGATCTGCCCTTAACAAAGCCGAACTGGGTAGGATCCAGTGTCTGTAGGTCCCCAATATCTTTATTTATGAGGTCCATGATGATCCTTTCCATAGCTTTGCAGACCAAGCTAGTCAGGCTTATGGGTCGATAGTTTCCAGGATTCGTTGAGGCACCAACTTTGTGGAGAGGGACCGCAGTTGCTGTACACCACTCTCTGGGTACATATCCTGTAGTAAGTCTGAGACTGAACAGTAGTTTTATGTTTGGGTTTAGCTCTTCTTTGAGTTCATGTAGGACGCAGCCCGGGACACCATCTGGTCCCATTGATGCTGTGTTTTTTGCTTTGGAGAGGGCAGCTCTTACCTGAGCATCTGAGATGTCAGGGGGGCAGCACTCTGCTGGTATAGATATTTGCCCTTTTGGTGGGGGGGGGGGGGAGTTTGCACTGAACCTGTCAGTTAAGATGAATAATAACGACCAAGGCACCAAACAGCAGGAGGTCCAAAGAATACACAACACTGTGGATCAGGCAGGTAGCTATTTAATAACCACTTATGGAGTTAAGATGAATAATAACGACCAAGGCACCAAACAGCAGGAGGTACAAAGAATACACAACACTGTGGATCAGGCAGGTAGCTATTTAATAACCACTTATGGAGTTAAGATGAATAATAACGATCAAGGCATCAAGCACCAGGAGGTCCAAAGAATACATGACACTGTGGATCAGGCAGGCAGCTGTTTAATAACCACCTATAGAGTTAAGATAAATAATGACGACCAAGGCACCAAACACCAGGAGGTCCAAAGAATACATGACACTGTGGATCAGGCAGGCAGCTATTTAATAACCACCTATGGAGTTAAGATGAATAATGACGACCAAGGCACCAAATACCAGGAGGTCCAAAGAATACATGACACTGTGGATCAGGCAGGCAGCTGTTTAATAACCACCTATAGAGTTAAGATGAATAATAATGACCAAGGCATCAAACACCAGGAGTTCCAAAGAATACACGACACTATGGATCAGGCAGCCAGCTGTTTAATAACCACTTATGGAGTTAAGATGAATAATAACAACCAAGGCATCAAACACCAGGAGGTCCAAAGAATACATGACACTGTGGATCAGGCAGGCAGCTGTTTAATAACAACTTATAGAGTTAAGATGAGTAATAACGACCAAGGCACCAAACACCAGGAGGTCCAAAGAATACATGACACTGTGGATCAGGCAGGCAACTGTTTAATAACCACTTACAGAGTTAAGATGAATAATAACGACCAAGGCACCAAACACCAGGAGGTCCAAAAAATACACAACACTGTGGATCAGGCAGGCAGCTATTTAATAACCACCTATAGAGTTAAGATGAATAATGATGACCAAGGCACCAAACACCAGGAGGTCTAAAGAATACATGACACTGTGGATCAGGCAGGCAACTGTTTAATAACCACCTGTAGAGTTAATATGAGTAATGAAGAGGTCAAAAAGAAGTAACTGGAAGGCAGAATTATTAGTTATATTGTATAAATGTAATTTGTGACAGATAGAAGTCAATTTAGCTTAATTAACTATATTACAAACAGGGCATTTCCAATTGTTACCAAGATATGACTTATGTTTGCTGCTAAACACTTTTAGATCTGTATTTGCTGTTATAGATGTAGAAACTGAGTTAAATGTTTTTGCCACATGCATTTTATAAGTACTCTCTCTGTGATGGTTATTAGATGTATTACTTGTACATGGTTTTTAATTGTAATGATATGAATCTGACAGGGTTGCATTTTTAAATTAGGTTATTTAAGGGTGGGTATATTTTGGGCTAATTTAAGAATATTGTATACTACGTAAAAATGAAGAGGAGAAAGAGGAGGACTCCTGTCACAACCAGATAACCAAACTTTATTAATGGTTAAGTGCTTTCATCCATGTGTAATGTAACAAGACTTCAAAACAAATTATAACACCCTTGCTTCCCTTTATATATACTTAAATGAATACAATTAAGCAATTAAGCAATTCAAACTTAATTAGCTACTTAAAATAAAACATATTCAACTAAGAATAAATTCAACTAATATATATATATATATATATATATATATATATATATGTGTGTGTGTGTGTGTGTGTGTGTGTGTGTGTGTGTGTGTCTTAGACAGCATAAAAACATTGCTATATAAATCTTTCCCTTGTATGGATACAAAGACTTTTTCATTTTTAAAATGCTAGTAATACTAATACATTCATTTAGTCCAGGATATTCAATGGCATTAAGTCTTAATTGCTAACGAAGCTCACAAGCACCTAAATGTTCAGGTGTTATCCTGCCCTGCTGGTCAAAGTCTATACTCTTTCTCTGTTGCTAAAGTCTGGAACACTCTCAACCCTTAACAACCACAGAGAACCAAAGCTTAGCATCCTTTAAACTTACATTAAGAGAACATTTATAGAAAAAAAATGAATCTACTCTTGCTCTAACCCTGGCTATATTACTTTCATCTCTTGCTCTAATACTGACTAAATTACTTTCGTCTCGACTTTCCTATGTACTGTGCATCTCTAACTTTTTTTCTTTAGATCTGAGTCTCTTATAAATAACGTGCAATAATCTTGGTATAATTTTGGTTTAATATAGTTTAAATGTCTTCTAGTGTAGTTACTAGAAAAATAAGCGTGTATCTTAATGTTTTTTCTGTTCTTGTTTTACGAATACTGTAAGTCTCGAGTAATAATATTTGTTAATAATATCTGAGAATAGGCTTAGCATATATTTTGTATTTACTTGGAGTTTTTCTCCATGGGTCTTTCTCTATGAACATATATGTTTATAGTCAACCTAGACTTTTCAGACATATCATCTATATGATATATTTTGTTGTTGTTATAACTTTGTTTGCAAATTATGTTAATTATAATAATATGTGATTAGTCCACACTGCTTGTTTCTGTTTATTCTGCAGGTGTTCTCCCTGGGCAGTCACTGAAAATGGGCACATTTTTGGCCCAGCTAGACTTTCCCAGTAAATAAATGTCAATAAATAAAGAAATAAGAATAAATAAGAATGAATGTGTTGAAAACACAGTAAAAAGAAACAGAATGCATATGCAGTGGCACACTGATACCTGATACAGTTATGCTTTAGGAAACACACTGCATCCAATTCACCAAGCAAAATTGCATAGAGCGAGATATACTTCAGTAGTTGCTTCATAAAAAGCTACAAGAAAGAAAAGGGGGCCAAAAACTGGGCTATATAATCTATTCATCTAAAATTGATGAACACTTTCCGGGATGTGGGGAGTACCTTGGTTACGGTTAAGAATAACTTTAACTGAGTGTATTATACCCCATATTTTTATATACTCCATGCTCACCTCCAAAGTAGATTCATTCACTGATGATATCTTCATATGGTTTGTGTAGAAGAAGGTAACATTTGAGGGGTGCCTTTACTTAATTTTTAAGTCTAAATGACACAGCATGTCTTAATAAGCCAAGACAATTAGGCATGACACAGATGATGAATAGTATTATAGAGGATTTGGGGGTTCAACTGTTTTATTTTACATTTATTATATCCAACTTGATAAAATGTATCAGTCAGAGTGACTGAAGCAGAGTATCCAGGGACTTCATGAAGCACATACAGTTCTTTTAGACTATATATATTTATAAAACAACAAGGCCTCATCTCCTAGTCTTTGGCACCTAAACCATATACCTTTAGTCTATCTAGAACTAGAATCACTGACACATTAAGGGTGGGAGCAGACTGGAGAACTTAACAAGATGGGGTGTACTCCTTTGGCTTTTTCAAGAGTATGTTCAAGAGACTCCTTTAACTTTGATTAATGCGGAAAACTAAGAATTTATTAAGTGTGGGGGTGTTGAGGAAAAGGTTGAACATTTGCAGGGTTATTTCAGGATACTGCAGTACCCAATCCTCTTTCTTTTAATGTCATTTATCATTCCAAATATTTAAAGATTGGAGCATCTATATCTATTCTGAATGTCATCTAATTCTTGAATAAATGACAATGAGTTAAGCACCATGCACCCTTGGCTACTTAGACAGGCTCCAGTGAGCCCATGAACCTATAAAGGATAATGTGCATTATGGGAAAAAGGATGGATATTTCACTGGTTGGACTATGACTATTTTATCAGGAATAACCTTTATTTTCCTCTTCTGTTCTGCCATCTTTTTCTCCAGCTTTTAATAATCTGAATTTCACTGCATTAGTTTAATGTTTATGACTTGAAGTATAAGAGCACATTTAGGACTCTAGCACTGACAAGCTGCTACATTGCTAATACTACCAGTGAGACTGCCATCAGTAATGCCTTCAGATTTGAATTGACAGTTTGCTTTAAATGTTTTTTTAAGGAATTAAAGAAATGCTGGCTATCAGTACATTTTTCACCTGTTTAAGTAGCTGTGCTATTTAGCTTTTTCAGAACAGTGGAGGTACTGTATTTTTTATCAGATGATGCTCTTTTTGAATATTTTTTGCTCCTCATCCAACAGCCTTTCTACCCAGTACCCCATCTTTATTGTTGAGTGTACCATCTTAGCCTGTTCCCCATGAACTTGCTCCGGTGCAGCTGGATCCAATGCATATCCTAAGGGTGTTCTGGGTTCTAGCCATCTTCCTTCAGCCGGGGGGGGTATTTACTTTTAATGGTCTCTCCCACTACTCCTCTCTTACAATGCAGTGTCCAATATCACATCTGAAGAGTGACAGTGCAATGGGGATGTGCAGTGCATTGCCCTGCTTTTGGGGTAGCTCAGCTATGCCCACCACTCTTTTCCATTGTTGGACTATGCTGCCTTATTGTAACATCCCCAGTGTCATCATTGCTTATCACAGGGGATACTCATACAACCACCCACTCCATGCTGCTTCATTAGTCACGCTAGTTGCTACTCAGACCTGGGTCAGCTAGGCTGTATTCAGTGTATTATTCCTGAATGTCCCCAAAGTGGCTGGGCAGACAGTGCTTTTCCCTGCTTTGAGTTTCCCACTGTGCATATGTTCAGCTCACTGGAATCATCATAACAAATTTAATAGGAACCTTTTACAGCACTGAAACTCTGCAATCTTAAATTACATTCTGTTCTTAAAATCCGAATCATTCTTGGACTTCTTGGCCAAGGTATTGCAGCTGGTTTGCACAACTAAGAGTTCTGAGAATTCAGTATAGGTTCATAGGTTCATAGGTAGGTACTAGGCTATTGGCCCTAAGGCCTATATAAGCTTAGCCAAAGGTACCCTGGCTTTCGCCACCCAAGAAAATTATTTTCCTGTGCCACTGTCGAGCAGAGCCACAGAAGTGATCCCCTTGGTGAATTTCCTATCTCCCATCCAGTCATCAAGATTTTTCTTGAAGAGTGCTAATGAGGCACTCTGTTTGACATAGATAGTCTGTTCCAGAGTATGGGAAGTCTCTGGGACAGGAATCTATCCCTCCAGCATGTTCTGTTTATTGTGGTGACGAGGTTTAGGTCCCTAGAGCGTGTAGCTCGTAGGGACTGGGATTTCTTTAAGTGGAGCATGTCTAAAAGCTCTGGGTTTGACATAGCTTTGTGTGTTAGGCAGAGATCACCTCTGAGTAGGCGATATGCAACGGAGTAAAGCTGCACTTTTTTGAGATGGTCTGCATAGGGCATCTCTTTGAGGCCAGAAATCCTCTTTGTGAGGTATTTCTGTGGCCTTTACAGTTGTTGTAGATGTCTTGTGAGGTACATACCAAAAGGGGCATTGTACTCTATAATGGGTCTAATGAGTGATGAGTAGAGGGGAACAATGACCTCTTTTTTCCTGGATGAGAAACCTTTTGTGATGAGGTGTGCCACATAGAAGGATTTCCTGACTACTGTGGCGATGTGATTATCAAAGGAGAGACTACTGTCCACCTGTGTCCCAAGGTCTCTTATCACACTTTTGGTGTTAAGTAGACTACCACCTATGTGGTAGTTTATGGGTACTGAGTTTTTACCAGAAGGAATGACAATGCACTTTTTGGCATTGAGCTTGAGGCCATGGCTTTGACACCAGGCATCTGTCTCAGCAAGGCCCTTTTGTAGGATGTCCACATCTTTTGGAGTTTTGATTATGGCTCCTAGTTTGCAGTCATCTGCGAACTTCATTAGCCAAAGACCATCTGTGTTGGCCCTGTACTTCAGAGAAGTAGATACCAAACAGGAGAGGACCCAGGACTTAACCCTGTGGTACTCCACTTGTCACTGGTGTGAAGCTGGATTTGGAGTCTGCTACTTTCACAGTGTGCCTTCTGTCAGTGAGCCAGTTGGCAACCCATCTTGTGACATAGGGATTTATACCTAGTTTAGTGAGTTTATCTATAATTCCAGAGTGGGGGATGGTGTCAAAAGCCTTGGCGAGATCTAGATAGGCTGTGTGAACCACCTTACCCTCATCTACGGCTTTGGTGACTGCTTCAAAGAAGTCTATCAGGTTTAGGAGACATGATCTGCTTTTACAAACCCAAACTGGGTGGGGTCCTGAGTTTGGAGATTACCAATGTCATTGTTTATAAGTTCCATGATGATATGCTCCATAGCCTTGCAGACCAGGCTTGTTAGGCTAATGGGGCAGTAGTTTCTGGGGTCTGTGGTGGCTCCCCCTTTATGGAGTGGGATAACTGTCACTGTGCGCCATTCAGTGGGCACATAGCCTGAGGTGAGGCTATGATTGAACATGGTACTTAGGTGGCGTGCCAGTTCGTTCTGTAGTTCATGTAGAACACAGCCTGGGATGTCTTCAGGTCCCATGGATGCTATGTTCTTGGCTTTGGATAGTGTGTTTTTTACCTGTGCAGCCGTGATCACAGGAACTTTGCATTCTTCTGGTATAAAGATGGGCCCTTTAGGGGATGACAGAGGGGTAAAGTTAGCACTGAACCTATCTGCCAGGATGCTGGCAATATCCGTTGGTTCTGTATATTTAGTGCCATTGTGCTGTAACTCAGAGCAGATCTGAGTGTTGCCATTGAGATTCTTGACATAGCTATAGAATGCTTTGTGGTTGTCTTTAGAGTCAGCGATGATTTTGTTTTCATAACTAGCTTTGGAGGATTTTATGAGAGATCTCAACTTCTTACTGAAGCTGACCAGGGAGTTTCTCCAATCATGGGATTTTACTCTTTTTTGCAACAGTTTCTTTCTTCTGTTGAAATGTTTGTTTATGGCAGGGGACCACTAGATTGGCTTCCTTTTTTTGGAGGATAGCATCTTGGTTCTGTTAGGGATTGCACGATCCATGCACTCATGTAAATGCTTATAAAGTGCATTTGTATAGGATTCAGCAGTCATACCTCTATTGTCCGTCAGCATGGGTGTGTTGAAGTTTGCCACTTCTATCTTAACAAGCGTGAAGTTGGCTTTGGAGAAATATTTTACTGTGGTTTCCCTAATGGGGGTGGGGGAGGGATGTGGATGTCTAGGGTGATTAGCTTATGGTCGGATCTGACCAACGAGGCATTGACCTCTGGTGTAGAGCACCGGTTGCCCATGTTGGTAATAACCAGGTCTAGGATATTGCTGCCCCTGGTGGGGGTGTGGATAAGTTGATCCATGGCATTGGAATTTATAAATTCCAGAAAATGTTGAGTAGAAGAGTTGGTACATGAGTAGTTTTCCCAGTTAATGGTAGGGTAGTTCAAATCGCTCATTATCAGGGTGTTAGGTTGTACCCTATTATTTTCCAGTGTATTAAGAAATGAGGAGTGGGAATCCTGGGACATGGTGGGGGATCTGTAGCAAGCTACAATTTGGATTGTGGTCTTGCCCAGAGTTAGTTGCACTTGGATAATCTCGGATGCATTATGCTGAGCAGCTAGCCTGGAGGTGTGGATATCCTTAATGAATATGGACACGCCTCTGCTTTTAGTGTTTCGGTCCAGGTTAGGTGGCCGAAAGGTGTGGTATGAATTATAGCCTGGTAATGCAGGGTTACTCTCTGGAGCCTTGAACCAGGTCTCTGTCACTGCACAGATGTCGATGTTTTCCATTTTAAGGAGTGCCTCGAGAGGCAACTTTTGGTAAATCTCTACCATTTAAGAAGTGAATAATCAACAGTGAAGTTAGGAATTATGGAACTGTACTTCAGCATTCATGGAATAAACTGCTGCCCTTTCTTACAGCATTTAGGTGCAGGTCACATGCTAAACTACTCCATCAAAGCCTTTGAACTCTGATAATATTACAAGTATTCTTCAGACTCCAATAAATTATTATTTTTTTGGTCTTAACCACATCCTTTAACTTTACTTAATGTGTCATGCAAAGGGTGGCTGCAAAGAGAAAGGTAGACCAACCTAACAGCATAAATCCATGTTGCGGATCGATATACTTTTCTAAGAATACCAAGATGTAATTTCTTTGATACAGCCAACTTATTTTTCTCCCTAAGTGTATTGCATGCATGTTCCTGGGCATGATGTGCATGACCTTCCATGCATGCATGTTCCTGGGCATGATGTGCATGACCTTCCATGCATGCATGTTCCTGGGCATGATGTGCATGACCTTCCATGCATGCATGTTCCTGGGCATGATGTGCATGACCTTCCATGCATGCATGTTCCTGGGCATGATGTGCATGACCTTCCATGCATGCATGTTCCTGGGCATGATGTGCATGACTTTCCATGCATGCATGTTCCTGGGCATGATGTGCATGACCTTCCATGACCTTCCATAACCTATAGCTACGAACTATAATTGCTCTTTATTGTTCCGTTCATGCTGCTCATCCAGGTCTGCTGCCATTGGCTACTGTAGGCAGACTAACATTTCACCTGTAGATGTAACAACCCATCAACCATGTTCTTTAAGACTGACGGTAGAAACCTGAGGTGCACTTGCAAGAATGGATAATATGGCCTTCCTGAGAACACTGGAAAATATGAAGGTCTCTCCAAACACCATTATTTTGGGCGAATTCAACTACCCAAACATAGACTGGGAGCATTACTCTAGCTCCAACACCCTAGCCCAAAGGTTCCTAGAATACATAAACTCAAATGCTATGGAACAACTTGTTACCAATCCCACAAGAAGGGAAAACATACTGGACCTGATCATCACCAACATGGGGACTCTATGCTCCAGACCAGAAGTGCATCCCTCACTGGTAAGATCAGACCATAAACTGATCTCACTGGATATTCACATCCCGACCCCACCCGCTGCCCAGAAAACCACAGTGAAAAACTTCTCTAAAGCAAATTTCACACTCCTTAAAACCGAGGTGGAATCCTTCAAAGCCCCGGGCCTGTGGAAAATACGGCCCAGACCGCAGAATCCTTTATAAATGCATTCTATGAACACCTTCAGGAATGCATGGAACATGCAATCCCAAATAAAACCAAGACCCAATCCTCCAAAGGCAGACGTCCTGTCTGGTGGACCTCAGCCATAAACAAACTGTACAATAGAAGGAGGAAGCTACTACATGATAGAGCAAAATCCCGAAAAGGGAAGGCATCTCTGATCAGTATTCGCAAAAATCTCAGGGCACTCATTAAATCGTCTAAGGCCAGCTTCGAGAGAAAGATTGCACAGGACACTAAGGATAATCACAAGGCTTTCTTTAGTTATGTTAGGAACCTGGGTGGGAATTCCCAGATATGCTCAGAATTAGTCCAAAATGACAAAAAATACACCGAACCCACAGACATTGCCAACATCCTAGCTGGCAGGTTCAGCGCAAACTTCTCCCCTCCCACCAAAGGGCAAATATCTATCCCAGCAGAGTGCTGCCCCTGACATCTCAGATGCTCAGGTAAGAGCCGCTCTCCAAAGCAAAAACACAGCATCAATGGGACCAGACGGTGTCCCGGGCTGCGTCCTACATGAACTCCAAGAAGAGCTAAACCCAAACATAAAACTACTGTTCAGTCTCAGCCTTACTACAAGATATGTACCCAAAGAGTGGCGTACAGCAACAGTGGTCGCTCTCCACAAAGGTGGTGCCTCAACGGACCCTGGAAACTATCGCCCCATAAGCCTGACTAGCTTGGTCTGCAAAGCTATGGAAAGGATCATCATGGACCTCATGAATAAAGATATTGGGGACCTACAGACACTGGATCCTACCCAGTTTGGCTTTGTTAAGGGCAGATCCTGCCTCTTAAACCTGGTTGACTTCTTTGAAACAGTCACCAAGGCCATTGTGAAGGAAGGTGGTCCACACAGCCTACCTGGACCTCGCAAAAGCCTTGATACAATACCCCACTCGGGCATTATAGATAAGCTCACCAGCTTAAATATAAACCCCTATGTCACTAGGTGGGTTGCAAACTGGCTCAAGGACAGAACCCACATGGTTAGTATTGCTGGAGCCATGTCAGACTCCAAACCAGTTACAAGTGGCATCCCACAAGGCTCAGTCCTGGGACCTCTCTTGTTCGGTATATATTTCTCGGAGGTACAGGCCAACACAGAAGGACTGTGGCTGACCAAGTTCGCAGATGACTGCAAACTGGGCGCCATAATCGACTCTCCAGCCGACACAAGCATCCTCCAAAAGGGCCTCATAGAAACAGACAACTGGTGCCAGAGCCATGGCCTCAAGCTAAATGCCAAAAGGTGTATAGTCATCCCCTTTGGCAAAAACAAAGTGCCCACAAATTACCACATAGGTGGTAATCCATTAAGTACAGAAGAAGTAATTAGGGACCTGGGGACCCAAGTTGATAGCAATCTCTCATTTGACAACCACGTGGCCAAAGTGGTTAGAAAAACATTTTATATAGCCCACCTAATCATGAAGGGATTCACATTTAGATTAGGGGAGGTCATCATGCCTCTTTACTCATCCCTCATCAGGCCCATAATCGAGTACAATGCCCCTTTTGGGATGTACCTTACCAAACACCTGCAGCAACTGGAAAGACCCCAAAAGTACCTCACCAAGAGGATCAAAGGGCTCAAACAGATACCATATGCTGCCCGGTTAAAGAAACTCCAGCTCTACTCAGTGGCATACCGCCTGCTCAGAGGCAACCTGTGCCTGACGTATAAAACCATGTCCAACCCAGAATTAAGGGATATGCTGCACCTCAGAAAATCCAAATCCCATCGAGCTACATGCTCGAGACTTGAACCTCAGCACTGAATTAAATAGGACATGCTGGAGGGACAGATTCATAACCCAGAGGCTCCCTTCACTCTGGAATAAAATCCCAGTCCAGGTTAGGCAGAGTCCCTCATTGACTCTCTTCAAGAGGAATCTTGATGAGTGGATGGGAGATCGTAGGTTTACCCCGGGTATCACTTCTGTGTCACTGTTAGACAGAGGCACAGTATACTAACCTCGAAAAAGGGCATAGCAAAATTAATTTAAAATGGGTGGCGAAAGCCAAACATACTCTGGCTAGGCTTATAAATGCCCTAGGGCAGATAGCCTAGTATGAACCTATGAACCTATGAAATGATTAATTGGCACTGGGTACAGTGATGAAAAAAACAAAGGACGGTACTTATGTTACCTGCACAACAGGAAACTGATGTACATGTTTTTGAAGCATGAAATAGGAACCTAAGGACATAGGAAGAAAATGGGGAAGCAATCACTGGGACCATAATTTACTTATTTATTCATTCATTTATTTATTTATTTACTTATTTATCTATTTGACATTTGGTAACCAGGGAAAATCTGGATAGGTAAATATTATTCACTTTCAGCATACTTGGTGAGAAAGGCTGCAGAAAAACACGATAACCTATTAGAAATTCTTGCAATCACAAAAACTCAACAAAACACAATAATAGTACTAATATATGCAGTGCTGATGCCTCATATACACAGGAGTACAATTTCATTTAGTAGGGTAGGAATACAGTAGAAGTATAAATATTATCTTCTTTGATATGAGTATGTTTACTTATGTACTGTTTTTTTCACCAGTTGTATAAGCTGCCAATAACATGTACTAAATGTCTTTATTAATGTAAATTCTGTATTGTTTGTGAAATTTCTTACATGTGGAGCTTTTTTCCCAGGGGCTCCACTGAAAATGGGTACTGGCCCAGTTACACCATCCTGGTAAACAAATGCAAATAAATAAATAATACATTAAAATTTCATCATATTACAAATTGGATAGAGGTTTTGATTGTGATTTAAATGTGAAAGACTTGTGGTATGCCTAGATTTATATATGTTACAGTAGGCTTATGTCGAATGATATACCTTGTTGCAATAAGTTGTATAGCTGAGGGATTATAGAAAAATAGGTAGGACTTGGGAAGCAAGAGGCTGAACAGAAGTGGGCCACGAGTGAACTAGTGACATAAAACAGTGATGGAGAACAATACTAGGTTAGTGTAGAGCATGAGCAGATCCAGGGGTTGGAGAGATACTTTTTTAAGAGGGATTGAAGGTATTACAGTGAATCATCAATCTAATGGATGTTGGAATACTATTCCAGGCTTTGGCTACCCAGTAAGAATACAGACTAAGGCCACTTGACCTTTGAGGTCTGTAACTAGATAAAAGTCACTTATCAGAAGAATGCAGTTCAGCATCAGGAAGGTAGTACTGTAAGAGATAACAGATGGCTGGAGAAATAGAGGGACTGTAGATTGTTGTGTTTGTTAATAACAATTGTGTGAAAGTAAGATGTTGGAGAAGTTCAATCCAATTTAGAGTTTTTAGTGAAGAGCAGTGATGTATGAGGCTGGTCTGATGCAAATGTAGCTACTTTACTGTAACACTGAACCAGTTTTGATATGAGGGATGCCTGAAGATTTGTTAAAATAGGAGAGCCATAGGGAAAGAAAGGTAATGATATGTGGTAGCAAGAGTTACTTTGTGGAGTTTGTTAGAAGTTTTCTAGTCCTAAATCAAATGCCAAGGTTTGATGGATCTTTTTATATTGTTAGTAATATGCAAATTAAACTTAAGGTTGTTGTCTATTATTACACTGAATAGTTTGGAATGCAGGACAACTTAAATTACAGTATTGTTAAGTGAAGAAATTATAAAGATAGATTCCTCCAGGTAGTGTTGTTTAGGAAGGAATAGTAGCAACTTAGATTTCTTAGGATTGATTAGAAGTTGCTTTTTTAAGCCAGGCTTCAATGGGACTGGTTGTTGTAGGAGCAGATTAAACTAAAATCATCTGCATATTGTATAAGTGTGACTTGTTTATATATCGGTTGTTAATAAAGGTGTTGAAAAGCAGTGGACCCCATATCGAGTCCTGTGGTCTTTCAGTATTAACAGGTAGATAGATAGAGATATTGGAATGCCATTTAACTGACTGATATCTGTTGCTAGATAATTGGTAAACCACTGTGAGGTAGACTTAGTGAGCCAAGACAGGATAATTGTGGCAAGAGGATGGAGTGTGAGACAGTATCAAACGCTTGGAATTAGTCCAAAAATTGATGATACAAATCTGTCCATGTTCCCAGTTTTATTTACAGTGTCAGAGATAAATAAAGGCAGTAGTAGTACTATATGCAAGTCTGATTAATTGCTGAGTGCGGGAAAAAAATGATTTTTGAGTAGATGATGAAGTTGTTTGTGGATACATTTTTCTAAAAGTTTAGAAGGAGGAGACAGTATAGTGATAAGCCTGTAGTTAGAAATATCTGTGGAATTGCCACCTTTATGGAGTATAAAGATGAGGAACTTTTTTCCAGGGGAAGGGACATAAGCCTCCTTAATAGTTCTAATAATGTGTATACAGACTGGATAGGCAATGGAATCATCAGCCATTTTTAGAAATTCATTGGGAGGATTATCAACAGAAGGAGAACATGCTTTTTAGTTTACTCAGAACATTTTAAGGGATACTCTGCAGGGAAAAACTTGAGAAGCAGGTAGTAGGAGGAGTGAAAACATTGGAAGTTGAAGCTAAAAATTTGTTAGTAATGGCAGCTATACTGTCTACAAAATAGGAATTATATTGGGCTGAAAAGGTACTCGTCATTGAGGGTTGTGGGATTGAATTAGTTCCTGGTTGTAAAACATTCCTTTATGGATTTTCAGATTTTTTTTTTTTGGATTAGATTTTTGTTTATATTGAAGGTCTGATTAGAATTGTTTTCTTTTTTTTGTTTGTTTTGTTTTTAACTTATTTTATGACAAGGTTTTACAGTTCTTTAAAATGTTGTAAGTTTTATAATGATTTCTGTTTCTGATAGAATTCTTAGACCTAATTTCTGTATATCGTAAAGGCTCTAGTATGGTTAGAAAGCCAAGGAGAGAAATTTGTTTTCACTGTTTTCTTCTTGGGGGCTGCCAGGCTATTTAAAGCATTTATTACTATAGAGTTGAATTTAACAACTGCTTCATGAAGGGCTAGATTTTTAAGGAAAGGCCAGTTGATAGAATTTGAAATGGTTGTAATGGTACATGGGTTACATCGGGTTAAGTTACAGATAGTTTTATAAGTATGTTGTTTGATACGATGAGTGACAAGTATAGTGGTGCAGGTGGGGTGATGATCACTAGAGAGTCTGGAAAAATGCAAGATAAGATAAAGTTACTTGGGTGGGAGACCATAATCCAGTGCAGCGTAGAACCCAACTGATTAGTTTTACTGGTATAAATGAGTTATAAGTTGTGTGAAGCCATGAAGGTTAATGCTATTCGTAGGGATTTGAGAGGTTCACTTCTGGTGGTCCTCCTGCCATTAATAAACTCTACAACAGAAGGAAGAAACTGTTGCAGGAAAAAGGTGAAGTCCCAAGACTGGAAAAACTCCCTTGTTAGCCTCAACAAAAAAGTTGAGATCCCTCATCACAACCTCTAAAGCCAGTTATGAAGGCAGAATTGCAGCAGGCACTAAACACCAACCACAAAGCTTTCTATAGCTATATCAAGAATCTCCACAGTAATACCCAGGTTTGCTCTGAGTTACTGCACAATGGTACCTCCTATACTGAGCCAGCAGATATTGCCAACATACTGGCCGACAGATTCAGTGCCAACTTTACCCCCCCCACCAGGACGAATTACAATACCAGAGGAATGCCAGGTACCCAGCATTACTGCAGCACAGGTTAAAGCTGCATTGCCTAAGGCCAGGAATACAGCTTCCATGGGACCCAACAATATCCCTACATGAACTACAAAGTGAACTGGCACCACATCTGTGTGCCCTGTTCAATTATAGCCTCGCCTCAGGCTTTGTCCCTTGAGCACTGCTACAGTCATCCCTGTCCATAAAGGGGGAGCAACTGCAGACCCTGGGAATTATCGCCCCATTAGCCTGACAAGTCTGATATGTAAGACTATGGAGTGCATCATCATGGACCTAATTAACAAGGATATAGGGAATCTCCAAACTCTAGATCCCACCCAGTTTGGTTTTGTGAAAGGTAGATCATGCCTGCTCAATCTGGTTGACTTCTTTGAGTCAATCACCAAGATGAGGGCAAGGTAGTTCATACAGCCTACCGGCCAAGGTCTTTAATACCATTCCCCACTCAGGATTTAGGCCTTAAATACATGCCCTACATGGACAGACAGTATCTACTGTCTCATATCATCTACTAAGAGGCGATCTCTGCTTGACTTATAAAGCCATGTCTAACCCAGCTCTGTTAGAAATACTACATCTAAAGAAATCCCAGTCCCTCCGCACCACACCCTCCAGAAACCTCAACCTCATTACCACAATAAACAGAACATGCTGGAGGGACAGGTTCATAACCCAGAGACTGCCCATGCTCTGGAATAGTCTTCCAGTACATGTGAAGCAGAGCACCTCACTGGCCATCTTCAAGAGAAATCTTGATGAGTGGATAGGAAATAGAAAGTTCACCCCAGGGATCACTGCAGTGGCTGTAACTTGACGGAGGCACTGGAAACCAATGGGTGGCACGATGCCATGGCAGTTCTATGGGTTAGGCTTGTAAAGGCTCCAGGGCCATTAGCCTAGTACATACCTATGAACCTATGAACCTATAATACTGAAGTCTCCTAAAATTATAGTTTCCTGAGATATATTGGTTGAGACCGAAGATAGGATGTCTTCAATGACAGATTGTTGCCAGAGGCTAAGTATAAAGCAATAATGCAGGGATTTTTATGATTATTTATGATAAAGTGGGAGATAAGTTCAGCTTTGTTGAATATAGGTATAAAATGATAATGAGGGGATGAGAGAGAGTAGCAACTTGGATATTCTATGGCAACTCCTCCTGCTTTTTGTTTGTTTGTTTGTTTGAGTCAGTTAGCTCTTAGCATATTGAAGCCTGGGGAAGAATTTCTGAGTGTTAAATCTATAGTTTCAGCACAGTTCTTGCCCAGCACAAGATGCCTAGCCATATAAGCTTTTAATCAGACCATTTTCAAGCACTTAATAGTGCTCAACTCCCAAATCAAATAGGTCTGTACACGACAATACTGGTCTACCCATCCAGTCAGAGACTAGCCTTAAAGGTAGCCACAGTGGTATTTTGATTGACCTGTAGTGGTAACTTAGTCATATGTTGAGTGAGTTGCAGTTTTTCTTTTCCACTCCACTCGTCTATTTTTGTTTTGGCATTGATTTTTTTTTTTTTTATATATATATATATATATATATATATATATATATATATATATATATATATATATATATATATTGTAGAGCCACTGGTATTGCAAAGAAATAGAAGGTCAAATGGCGTCTATTCATGGCTCAAAAAGCAAGACACAGGTCACCTTACAGCAACCTGTAGGCAATTGACTAATTAACTAAGAGAGTTATCCACATAAGTATCTAAGTCTCTTGCGGCCTTATGTGTTTGAAGAGGAGTATCATTTATAACAGATGAGGTAGGAGCAACATTCCTGCTGAATGCTACTTTACTGCAGTTCTTTCAAATTAGTTTGATACTATTTTTGATACACCATGTATGTTCAAACTCCAGCCCTTGCTGGAGCTGTTTTGTATCAATGGATAAGTGGATATTTAGATAGCTACATTTAAATGGAGTACTGTGCAGATTAAACATGTTTATGTGCAAGAATATGTATGCACATCAACGTGTGTGTGTGTGTGTGTGTGTGTGTGTGTGTGTGTGTGTGTGTGTGTGTGTGTGTTTTGGAAGTATATGTACAGACATAGTGAAAGTTTCATTAACGTTCAGCTGGTGAATCTGGGAATCCTGAGGCAATGTTACAACTGCCTCATGTACACAGACAACCCTCTCCTCCTCCTAACAAATTCCAGCACATGTGAGAGATGCATCCATATAGCTAAACTGGAGGCTAAGCTCTCTCAACTCAGTACTGGCGTAACCAGTCAGGAGGAGAAGGAAACCATACTCACTACAATTCCAGTCTCACATAAACCTACCAAGACAGCAAACCAAACACATAAACACACAAAAACATACTCGGAGACTCTAAATAAAAATCTGCCAAAGCAGCAGAGACCTCCAAAGCAGACACCCAAGCAACCGCTACCCCAAAACAAAACATGTGCAACACATAGCTCACAAAGCCAGTGTGCCGAACAGTCACAGCCCTTAAGGCTAAACAACACACCTGATACACTTGTAATAGGTGACTCTATCGTCAGGCACACTGACGTCCCGCTCACCAGGCTGAACAAGGAGAAGGTCATGGTGAGCTTACTGTCGGGCGCTAGGATCCGCCACATAACACAAGCATTCAGGTCACTCCAAGGAAAGTACAAATATGACTCAGTCATTGTCCATGCTGGTGTGAATGACCTGAGACGTACCTCCCTGGATTACATGAAAAGAGACATAGAGGAGCTTTCTGAACATGTGCCCCAGGCCGGTATGACCCTGACCTTGAGTAGCATCTTACCCTCACCAAGAATGATGCCACAATATGAAGACAATATGATCAATTTCAACAATTGGCTTAAGTATTGGTGTCATTCAAAGGGGATCCAATGCCTGTCAGCCTGGGATGACACGCTCAACAAGCCATGATGCTTCGCTAGGGATGGCTTGCACCTGTCACCTCTGGGCTTTCGGATATTGGCAAAGGGTCTTGCTACCCCCATAGTGCCTTTTTTAGGCAAGGCTCAAAAGACAAACCCACCTCCATAGGTATCACAAGGGATAAGAAACTAAGAGTAATGCTACTCAACGCCAGAAGTCTAAACCTCAAGAAGCACGCACTCGAAACTCTCTTTAGCATGGAGAACATTGATATCTGTGCAGTAATAGAAACCTGGTTCAAGGCTCCCAAGAGCACCCCAGCACTACCAGGTTATACCTCATACCATGCTTTTCGGACCCAAAACTTGGACTGAACCACAAAAGGAGGGGGAGTATCAATATTCGTCAAAGATACCCACACCTCTAGGTTGGTGGCACAGCATGAAGCATCAGAGACTATCCATGTGAAACTAACAGTGAGTAAAACTGCCTTCCAGTTTATAACCTGCTACAGACCACCCTGCCAAATCCAGGAACCCCATTCAGCCTTCCTGAGAACACTGGAAAATATGAAGGTCTCTCCAAACACCGTTATATTGGGCGACTTCAACTACCCAAACATAGACTGGGAGCATTACTCAAGCTCCAACACCCTAGCACAAAGGTTCCTAGAATTTATAATCTCAAATGCTATGGAACAACTTGTTACCACTCCCACAAGAGGGGAAAACATACTGGACCTGATCATCACCAACATGGGGACTCTATGCTCCAGACCAGAAGTGTATCCCTCACTGGTAAGATCAGACCATAAACTAATCTCACTGGATATTCACATCCCGACCCCACCCCCTGCCCAGAAAACCACAGTGAAAAACTTCTCTAAAGCAAATTTCACACTCCTCAAAACTGAGGTGGAATCCTTCAAAGCCCCCGGGCCTGTGGAAAATACGGCCCAGACTGCAGAATCCTTTATAAATGCATTCTATGAACACCTTCAGGAATGCATGGATCATGCAATCCCAAATAAAACCAAGACCAAATCCTCCAAAGGCAGACATCCTGTCTGGTGGACCCCAGCCATAAACAAACTATACAATAGAAGGAGGAAGCTACTAAATGATAGAGCAAAATCCCAAAAATCGAAGGCATCGCTGATCAGTATTAGCAAAAATCTACAGGCACTCATAAAATCATCAAAGGCCAGCTTCGAGAGAAATATTGCACAGGACACTAAGGATAATCACAAGGCTTTCTTTAGTTATGTTAGGAACCTGGTTGGGAATTCCTAGATATGCTCAGAATTAGTCCAAAATGACAAAAAATACACCAAACCCACAGACATTGCCAACATCCTAGCTGACAGGTTCAGCGCAAACTTCTCCCCCCCCCACCAAAAGGGCAAATATCTATCCCAGCAGAGTGCTGCCCCCCTGACATCTCAGATGCTCAGGTAAGAGCCGCCCTCTCCAAAGCAAAAAACACAGCATCAATGGGACCAGACGGTGTCCCGGGCTGCGTCCTACATGAACTCCAAGAAGAGCTAAACCTAAACATAAAACTACTGTTCAATCTCAGCCTTACTACAGGATATGTACCCAAAGAGTGGCATACAGCAACAGTGGTCCCTCTCCACAAAGGTGGTGCCTCAATGGATCCTGGAAACTATCGCCCCATAAGCCTGACTAGCTTGGTTTGCAAAGCTATGGAAAGGATCATCATGGACCTCATAAATAAAGATATTGGGGACCTACAGACACTGGATCCTACCCAGTTTGGCTTTGTTAAGGGCAGATCCTGCCTCTTAAACATGGTTGATTTCTTTGACACAGTCACCAAGGCCATTGATGAGGGGAAGGTGGTCCACACAGCCTACCTGGACCTCGCAAAAGCCTTTGATACAATACCCCACTCGGGCATTATAGATAAGCTCACTACTTAAATATAAACCCCTATGTCACTAGATGGGTTGCAAACTGGCTCAAGGACAGAACCCACATGGTTAGAATTGCTGGAGCCATGTCAGACTCCAAACCAGTTACAAGTGGCATCCCACAAGGCTCAGTCCTGGGACCTCTCTTGTTCGGTATATATTTCTTGGAGGTACAGGCCAACACGGAAGGACTGTGGCTGACCAAGTTCACAGATGACTGCAAACTGGGTGCCATAATCGACTCTCCAGCTGACACAAGCATCCTCCAAAAGGGCCTCATGGAAACAGACAACTGGTGCCAGAGACATGGCCTCAAGCTAAGCACCAAAAAGTGTACAGTCATCCCCTTTGGCAAAAACAAAGTGCCCACAAATTACCACATAGGTGGTAATCCATTAAGTACAGAAGAAGTAATTAGGGACCTGGGGACCCAAGTTGATAGCAGTCTCTCATTTGACAACCACGTGGCCAAAGTGGTTAGAAAAACATTTTATATAGCCCACCTAATAATGAAGGGATTCACATCTAGATCAGGGGAGGTCATCGTGCCTCTTTACTCATCCCTCATCAGGCCCATAATTGAGTACAATGCCCCTTTTGGGATGTACCTTACCAGACACCTGCAGCAACTGAAAGACCCCAAAAGTACCTCACCAAGAGGATCAAAGGGCTCAAACAGATGCCATGTGCTGCCTGGTTAAAGAAACTCCAGCTCTACTCAGTGGCATACCACCTGTTCAGGGGCTATCTGTGCCTGACGTATAAAGCCATGTCCAACCTGGAATTAATGGACATGCTGCACCTCAGAAAATCCAAATCCCATTGAGCTATGCACTCGAGAGACTTGAACCTCAGCACTGAAATAAATAGGATATGCTGGAGGGACAGATTCATAACCCAGAGGCTCCCTTCACTCTGGAATAAAATCCCAGTCCAGGTTAGGCAGAGTCCCTCATTGACTCTCTTCAAGAGGAATCGTGATGAGTGGATGGGAGATCGTAGGTTTAACCTGGGTATCACTTCTGTGTCACTGTTAGACAGAGGCACAGTATACTAACCTCGAAAAAGGGCATAGCAAAATTAATTTAAAATGGGTGGCGAAAGCCAAACACATTCTGGCTAGGCTTATACATGCCCTAGTGCAGATAGCCTAGTATGAACCTATGAACCTATGAACCTATGAACCTATTTAGGGTTATTATTCAAAGAACACAAGTAAGATATGTTATGCAATAAATGGAGAAGTGGGCTAAGACTAGCAAAACATAAGAAACCAAAGACTGCCTGAAATATTCCAAGTTCAAGACTATCTTTGCTGATAGATGAAATATCACCATTTCTCTTGTAAAAGGGAAGGCAGACAATGTTTATGGTAATGAAACATCATATTCTGTGCATAGTGTTGTGGAACAACAATGATCACCTAAGTTCATAATATTGAAAAACCCTGTGCGTTGAAACATTGTTGAATCAAGCAGAAACACCATATCTGTCACATAAACTGCAGTTATAGGTAAATAGTACTTCTATCAGTTTGTGCCTCTAAATTGCACAATGTTTGAAATAATTATTTTTATTGTCTTGATGTGATAAGCAAATTGCTTGCATAGTACACAAGTAATAATACCTGAAAGGGTGGGTGTTACTGGAGAAATAACACCTGCCAGGGGGTATTATGAGTCTTGATGCCACAGACAGAAGGACTCTACACCCCTGAAAGGCAGTTATTTCTCCAATAACACCCATCCTGTAGGGCAATAGTTTCTCTCCCTTATATTTCAAAGTTGCTTTAACATATGTAATTGTTGTTGGAGGAAATACAACATCCAAAATATAAGTTATATACATATTCAATGTCAACACACATAAACACACACAAAATATACATACACAGAAAGTCACTTAGATACACATGCAGATGCAGCGACAGACATACACATGTACATATAAACACACACATGGAAAACTGTAAAATCCATACATAGAAATACAAAGATATATACGTAGATATACACATATCTATATCTATCTATCTGTCTATATCTCTATATACACACATATATATATATATATATATATATATATATATATATATATATATATATATATATTTATATATATAGAGAGAGAGAAAGACAGAAATTAATACATACATATATATATATATATATATATATATATATATATATATATATATATATATATATATAATATATAAATATATATATAGGTCCATAGGAGAATAGGCTAACGGTGTAAGAGCCCTTGCAATCCTAGTGAATATATCCAGATTTTACCCAATATATGGTGCTTAGAGGAAAGAAGATGACATGGATTTGTAGCTATGCCTTGATTTTCTTACAAATTGCCTCTGTCCATAAGTGACATAGCCATTATCAAGGTGTGAATTTGCAGTTTCCCATATATTGATACAAATTGCATTTAAAGAAGGCCAGGGAAGGTTTCTGCTTAACGTGAATAGAAAGACTGTTGGAAAGAAAGGGCACTCTCTGAGACACATGTCTGTGTCCCTCATCTTGTTTTGTTTGACTCATAGAATAAGTTTAGATTCCTAGAACAGGTGTCCCTCATGCTTTTTGACTTACAGATGTCTAGCAGCTCTATAAGGGATGGATTTGCGAGTGCCTTGTAGGTCAGGCATAGGTCACCCCTTAATAGTTGGCAAGAGACAGAGTAAAGGGATCGAGAGTTTAGTCTGTCTGCATAGGACATGTTGTTCACACCTTGCATTTTCTTTGTGAAGAACCTCTGAGGTTGATTTAGCTGCTGTAAGTGCCTAGTCAAGTAATTGCCAAATAGCACACTGTACTTAATTATTGGTCTAATGAGGGCTGAGTGCAGCAGGACTGTAATTTCCATGGATCTGGATGCCATACCTTTACTTTCCAGTTATGCTACATAGTTTCATAGGTAGGTACTAGGCTATCGGCCCAAGGGTCTACGTAATCCTAGCCAGCAAGGTTCCATGGCTTACGCCACCCAAGAAAGTTAGAAGGGCTTCTTCACGACTATGGACACATGGAGGTGAAAGTTCAGGTTACGATCTAAGTGTATACCAAGATCTCTCACTTCTGAGTCTACTCTCATAGGTGTACTATTGATGTTGTAATTTGCAGGATTATTTGACTTCCCAAAGGATTTGATAATGCATTTTTTCATGTTTAGATTTAGGCCATGGCTCTGGAACCAATTGTTTGTCTGATCTAGACCTTCCTGTAGTATATATACATTGATAGGAAATTCAGTAATTGCCCCCAGCTTGCAGTCATTGGCAACCTTTGTCATCCAGAAGCCTTCTACATTAGGCTTGACTTCACAGAAATAAATTCCAAACAGAAGTGGTTACAGCACTGAGCCCTGTAGCACATCATTAGTAACTGGCCTCTTGCTAGATCTGGATTCACCTACTTTAACCACATGTGCCCTGTCCATAAGACAATTGGCTATCTATCTGGTGATGTAGGGATCTCTGCCTAGTTTTGTGAGTTTGCTTATAATATGTGAGTGGAGAATTGTGCCAAATGCCTTGGCGAGGTGAAGGTAGGTGGTATGTAATGTTTTACTCTCACCATGGCCATAGTGACTTCCTCATAGAAATTTACCACATTTGGTAGTCATAACCTGCCCTTGAAAAAGCCAAATTGGGTCAGGTCTAGGGTTTCGAGGTTTGCTATTTCATTATTTATCAGGTCCATGATTATGTTTTCCATTACCTTACGTACAAGGCTAGTCAGACTTATGGGTCTGTAATTTCTTGGATTAGTAGATGGTTTCCCTTTATGTAGCAGGGTGACTGTTGCTGTCCTCCACTCTTTAAGGACAAAGCCAGTCTGGATGCTGTGGTTAAGTAGAAATCATAATGACCCTGATAAGTCTTGATTTAAGCTGTTTAAGAGGCAGCCTGGTATATTATCAGGCCTCATTGAAGCCATGTTTTTAGCTTTAGAGAGTGCAATGGCAAGCTGTCCTTTGGTGATAATTGACTGTGAAGTGGTGGATGGTATTTCTTAGGGGAGAACTGGTGTTGATAGAGAGGTGAAATTTGAGATTAATTTATTGGTCAAGTGATTTCCTATAAATATCTTCTGGCTGAGTATAGGGGATGCCACCTACAACTAATTCCACACATTCTTGGGTGTTGCCCTTAAGACTATGGAAACTGAAAAATGTTTTATGGTTATCCTTAGCTTTGGAGGCTATTTTTACCTCAAAGTCTGCTTTCAGAGACTTGACAAGTTCCTTGATTAACTTGTTTAGACTAATGAGGGACATTCTGCTCTGTTGTGCACAGTCCCTCTTCTCAGCAGGATATTCCTTGTTTTATTGTATATCCTATTAATACCAGGTGTCCACCAGGGTGGCTTGTTTTTGTGGTATGACCTAGGTTTATGTTGGTCCAATACTGCTGTCCTATGCAGTTGTTTATATGGTCATACAAAGATTATTTATATGTCTCTGCATAGGTTTCTATGTTTTCTGGATTTGGGGAAGCTTGGAAACTAGCTATGCTATCCCTTAATATTCGGTAGTTTACCTTAGAAAACTTCTTAATGTTGCTGGGTTTAGGTGGGGGAAATAGTTTTGCCTTGCTTGTACATTATCACCTTTTTGGAGAATGTTCATTCTCCAAAAGAGTAACAATGTACAGTTAGCCATTATTTAACTAATCATCCCAGCTATGAGACAACTACCTTTTTAGAGATACGTAATCTTAAATAAAGCCTAATGAAAAGTATTCCCTCACAGAAACAGATGTTTACATTACTACTTAGTGGGGGGAATCTTTATTTTCTCTCTCTCTCTCTCTCTCTGTAGTATAAATATACCTTGAAAAATTCAGCTACGTCAGACAGAGAAAGATAACAGACAAGAAAAATAAACAAAACTAATGTGTCATATGCATAGTATCAGTAGAATAAAAAAGTTAAAAAATCTAGAAAGATAATTCATGCAGAGGGACTGATGTGATAAAGTTTTGTCTTCTGAACCTTGCTATATTCTAACAATAACAGCTAAATAAATGCTACAATCAAGTGATCAAGGGGAATGGGAAACTTCTTCTTAAACATCTAAAACTTTGTTCTGTATGTAATGATGTCACCACCTAAAATATAATGTGGAATGAAAAGTGAACAATGTTTTATTGACACACACTTCTTGTAACTCATTACAAAGAAAGGGAGGCATAGCATAAATGAGTTCAGCGATTACAGATGAGTGTCAGTTGTTTGAAAGTTGATTATCCAAAATGTCAATTATCCAAAGTTTTTTGGTCTGAATATTTAAATGTTATACGTATTCACTTGTGGATGTTTTTTGAGCTTGTAGCCCTCTCACGTGTGAAAAATATTCTTTATTGTCCAATGGAATCGCTGAATTGTTGAAAAGTGTATTCCCCTGTGTACAGAAAAAAACAGATTTTAGAAGTTTTTTTCTGGTTGAATATATGTTTGATAATCCGAGCAGTTTTATTATCCAAACTCCCTGGGCCCCAATTAGTTTGGATAATCGACTCTCTATTGTACCTACTTCAGAGTCACTTTAGCACATGTCACCTAACTGAGAAGATACTGTTAAAAGAACATTGCCAATGTAACTACGCCACAGTGGGTTACATATAAAAATGGTGTAAATCTCTAGAGGATCCATATCATTAGCTTTTTCAATGACATCACCAGCTTGCCATCAAATATCACCTAAGTTCCTGAAAATGAAACACCCTGTGCACTAAAGCGTTGCATAATCAAACACAAACACCTTAGCTCTCACGTGAACTGCAATTATAGGTAAATAATGCTTCTGCTAGTTTGTGCCACTGGATTACACAATATTTGTAACAATGTGCCACTGCATTTGTTGTTCTTTCTAAAATCATTTAAAAAATATACACTTTATAAAATTAGCTAATATAATAAACTTGCACAGTTTGTTTCATATATTTCCTTTTTAAAAACATTTGCTGTCCCTACAATATCAACTTAATTATGGTGAAAAGGCCCCCCAGTTGAATAGATCTTGTATCCATCTCCCTTGGTCTATTCCCAAGACAACTGAAGAGAAAGCTAATTCACATGTGCTGTGAAAACATTTATTTGGTGTTTTTCAGATTTAAATTCCTCATATTAAGCAAGATGCGAAGTCATACTGATGCCTTTAAATTGGATTAGTGTTTTTCAGTTGTTGTGTCTTTTGACTTTTCCCGGTTAGGGGTCACCACAGTGGAACTCCAGTCCGCTAATGATTGGCAGTAGATTTTTACGTGCCGAGTTGCCAGCCCTGATGCACAACCTTCAACGAAGGTATGCCCATTCACGCATGTCCCACACAGAAGACGCTTTAGCTGAGAATCGAACAGGACAAGTCTTACTGTGAGGCGACAATGCTACCACAGCACCACCACCACAGTATTTGTGATTATTTTATCAAATGTTATAACCTTTTCACTGTTTGTGTGACTAAAGTGTTTTAAACAGTTGTCTGGATATTTTATAAATATGTCGCTGGTACTTTCGTTTTTTCAAGAATGCATTGTTTTTGCTTTCAAATGGTAAAATACATTAAACTGACAATTTAGAAGTTACAATGTTAATTGAAATAATATAAAACACCTCAAAATTTAAAACATACAATAACCATCCTATGAAACACATCCATCTAAATAAAACTATTTACACTATGTACAATAAGTGCTACAAAAAAACCTGCATGGAATCATCAATGCAAATCAAAATAAGCTTTCAAATTAGTTATATATGTTTGAACAAAATAGCTAAGTATTTTGAATTCAGTCTTTTAATATATGTTCTAGGATAAAGTTCTAATATTGCTGCTAATAGAGAATTTTATTCATATTCTTAGTTATTAGTTTTTGTGAGGATATATATTTAACAGACATTTTTTCTGAATCCTGACCAAGAAAGTTTTGAAAGGTCCAACCAATTTTGAGTGATGTATACTTTAACTAAGGCAAATATGGTAGGCAAGATGTGTAACTTTAATTTTTGGTAGTTTATGAGTGGTGATATTTAAGATAGCAAATTTCCAAGAATACAATGATTTTTCATAACATTTTTTTTTCTTATCTTGCCTTGAAAGAACACCATAGTTTGCAGGTATATTTGCAATTACATAAAATATGTAATAAATCTGCTCTGGGGAAAGTGTGGTAAGGACATTGAGGAGTGATATTTGGATTAAAAATATTAAGCTTCACTGGGGTATAGTATACATCATTGTCTATCATTAGTTGTGTGTAAATAAGATTGTTGAATGGAGCAAGCTTGAGAGTAGATTTGGCGGCTGTCAATTTCTTTTCTTCTGTAAGCTCATTGCACATTTTGACACAGTATTAGAATATAGCAAGGGTGCTTGATATTTAATTGAGGTGACTAACCTGTATACATTAGAGACCATCTTTTTTTTTTGCAGGATAAAGTTTTAAGTAGAGTTGTGCAGGTAGTGAGATCAGAATTATTAAGATCTAAAGCTATTATTAAAGTAGATAAAAGCCTTGTGACTTGTCTTATTATAATAGTATAACTCTTATTCAAATTAAGATCTAGTATGATTTGTTCAAGAGATTTTCCTCTGTACATTAGAGTATCCCATAAGTTACAGTCTTTACTAAGTGAATATTTACCCAGGTTTATCATATTCTTGTTTAGTTTAATATTTGGGTTTAAATGAATGAGCTGAACAAGCTGTGGTGATGCAGCAGTTAGTGTTGTCACCTCACAGCAAGAGGTTCTCCCATTTGATTCTCGGCTGGAGCACCTTCTGTGTGGAGTCTGCATGTCCTCCCACGGTCGAGTGACGTTAAAGACATGCAGGTAGGTGCAAGCGTTAATGGGCGTGCCTTCATTGAAGGTTGGGCATCTGGCTGGCAACTCGGCACTGTAAAAATCCACTGCCAATAATGAGTGGACTGGAGTTCCGCTGTACGACCCCTAACCAGGAAAAGCTGAAAGCCTTTTAAATGAATGAGCTGAAACAGGGTTAAGATCTTTTCCTAAGTTTAAAGATTTTAGGAGATTTTGGAATACTTAGATTTTATGGATTAGTGAAGGATGAAGTCTTAGATTCCTGCAATTGTTTGGCTTAATGAAGGGAAGAGCTTTTGGATTAATGCTAGTTTTTTAAACATGTTGATACCAAATTTTAACCCAGAGAGGGGTTCATTCTTTGCTGTTAGGATTATATTCTATGATTTGTATTAATCTATTAGAGCAAATTATATTATAATATAATTGAAAGTCAGGCAAGATTAACCCTCCTTTCTCTTTAGCTTATATGAGTTTTGACTAATTGATTTTTATTAATTTGGGGTACCAGAGGAACTTCAACAGTTCTGTTTTGATTTTATGAAAGAATTTTTAGAGATAATCATATATAGTGTGTTAAACTGATAGAGTAGTTTGGGTAAAATATTAATTTTGATAATTGCAGCCTTAGCTGTGACAATATCATTTGTCGCCATCTATAAGTACCTTGTAGAATGTTATTCCAGATTTTATGCAGGCTATTATGCTTTTTGAGTTGATGATTGTGTTCAAATATTACTCCAATATATTTAAAACAATACTGTATCCTAATATCAGATTCTGGGAAATAAGTTTCCTTATAATACTCAGGGTTTATTGAAAAGATAAGATATTTTGATTTATTTACTTCATAGTTAGAAATTATGGAGAATTTTTCAACTGAGGATATAATTTTATTCAGGTCAGTGTTTGGCAATTTGAAGTAAATATTTAAGTCATCACTGAAAGCAAATAGGGTTAATTTGGAATTTAGAATTTTAGAGATGTGGCAAAAGGATTTTGGGATATATATATATATATATATATATATATATATATATATATATATATATATATATATGAAAAATGGTTCAATGTACAAGTTAAAAAGGTAGGGGGATAAGGGACAGCCTTGCCTAGTCCCATTTAGCATTCTGATAGTATTTTATATAAGTTTGTTTATATGGAGATATGTGTATGAATTATTGTAAAGTACTTTTATGATTTCAATGAACTTTCTTGGAATACTGTACTTTGGTAGTGTTATAAATAAAAAATTTAGACCAACTCTGTCAAATGCTTTGCATGCATCTAATACAAGGGCATACCTTGGGTTTCTTTCTTGTTTAATGAGTTGAATCATTGAATCAAGTGTCAAAGTATTAACTCATGTCTGTCTGTTATTCATAACGCCTGATTGCTCAATTTTAGGCAAGACCTTTTTCAGTCTCACCACCAGTAGTGAGGACATCATTTTTATATCTACATTCATTAAGGAAATTGGCCTGTAGTTGAGCAGATTAGATTTATCAGAATTACTTTCAGGAATAAAAATAGTTTTTGAATGATTTAAATAGGAGTCAGTAATTCCATTTTGTCTAATATAATTAAATACTTCTAAGAGAATAGCTGATATCTTTTGGGCAAATATCTTGTAAAAGTCTGATGTATATCCATCAGGTCTGGGAGCTTTACTTGGCTTTAATTTGTTTATAACATATAGAATTTCATGTTGTGTGAATGGGGACTCTAGATATTTTATCTGCAATTCACTGATTTTTGGGAAGTTGAGGCAATTAAGAAATTCTTCACACTCAGAATTTGAGATGTGATTTTTAGTTAAGCCATAAACTTTCGTATAAATGTTTTTAAAAATGCTCAGGATTTCTCAGTCAGCTTGTGCTGATTTGCCAATATAGCATAGTTATAATATCCTAGGATTTGTTTGTGTGATGTTAATTATTCTTGCTAGGGTTTTTGAAGGGGTTGGCGCCCACTCTGACTACTTAGCCAAGAAATGCAATTCAATTCTTGAAATGTGTAGTCCTGATGCTGTATTATGTATAATTCTTTTTGCAAGGCGTATAGTTAAGACTCTAGTTTTGAGCCCTGAGTATTTTGCATCTACTTTTCTATTTCATTAATTTCATCGATTAATTTATCTTCTTTCCCCTTAGAAACTTTTTTGCAGTAAGTTGCTTTCTGAATTAAGACCCTTCTTAATCTAGCTTTACCTACTGCCCATTAGATATCATAAGGGATATTAACAATATTTAGATCACTTTTTAATTCTTCTTAGATATGAGTTATCTCTTGGACTATATCATCTTTTTGTAGCAAAATGGGATTTAGAGATACTTTCAAATCGTCTTTATTTCACCATTCAAGTTTTGTTGTTAGTACTTTTTTTCTACTTAAGTCAAAGTATTTCCCTACTATTTTGTACCTTTTTTCCATTTTCACAGTTTATTTAGTTTCAGTTGAAAGTGCTAATTTTATACGCCTGGTTGTGTGTTTAATAGATACTCCATTTTGCTACATTGAGCATTTTCCCTTGATAGATTAATTAGATTGTGCTACCATATTGCTAATAAAACTGTTTTACCTGTAACTTTTGTTCTTTTTACATCATGCATTCACCGTTTATTTTAAAGTACAGCTAATGTTGTTTTTTGAATTAGAGTGTAAAATTATCAAGAACAGTAAGGATCATTCAGTGGCAGAGCTTAATTTATTGCCATTTCTAAGATGCAGGCATTACTGACTACTTTCCTTTTGGTTCCTTCACTTTAGTTTCTGAGATTAACACTATTGAGAAGTTTTCCATGCAACACTGCACAGCATTTATTCCACAGATGCAGGTACTTTCATTTTCAGCTTCTCTCTCTCTTAAAAACCTTTGTTAACTTCTCCTCCCACTTATAACTGTATAGACCTCTGGTACAGCATTACAGAACTAAAACTATTCTGATTGCCTGTCTAGACAAATTATTTGCTACCTATCTGGTGTTAATAGTCAGACCTTATTTTCTCTGTCTAAACTTACTAGTATACTAGTATAACCCAAATCGATACCTTAACTATGAATTGAAACAGACAAATCTTCAGTAGTTGTGAGAAGTGGTTCTGGTTTGCTCTAAGAGGTACACACATTATAGTATTTTTTAGAATGATAGAACTGCAGTAAATCAGCTTCAAACCTGATTGCTGCTATTCCTCATTTGGCCACATTAGTAAGTATCTGGAACCATGGATTTACACTTTACAACTGTCACTGTTGCTAGGTTGTTTAAGATGGGCTTCTTGAGACGTTGTAGGAATTGTCTCATCTTTACTGACAATCACCACACAGTGTGTGAGAGACATTACATAATGTTATTAGAGGCAAAGCCATCACTTGAAGCTGCTAGAAATAAGAAGCAGGTTGTCAGCAACATGTAACACCACACTAAACCGATCAAATGGAGCTTAGACCAACATATTCTGAGGCACTTAAAAGAAAAGTACCAAAACCACAAAGGTGTTTAAATGTAACTTATGGAACAAGTACACTCAGCAATGTCAGAAACACACAGCACAAGCACCACCATCCTTGAAACATATATCTATGAGTTACATTGTTTCATATCAAAATACTCATAAGGCAAATCTCGACACAGTCCAGTATCCTAGTCATAGGTGAATCTATAGTGGGATGCACAAATGCAACACATAGCAGGCTGTGCAAGGAGTAAGTCACTGTTGTTTGCCAATCATGTACCAGGAATATGGACAAAAAGCACTCTTGTCCCTGCAACACAAGTACACATATGACACAGTTATAGTGCATGTGGCTGTAAATGACATAAGATGTACTTCACTATAACAGAGAGGGAGAGATATGCTGAAGCATTCAGAATATGTGTCCAAGGTAGGTATGAGCCTCTCCAAGATGATGCAACAATATAAACACGAGATTATGGACTTCAGCAATTGGCTTAGCTTCTGATGTCATTCTAAGGGAGTAATGTATGTATATATATATATATATATATATATATATATATATATATATATATATATATATATATATATATATCTATATATATATATATTTGTAGATGGATATATATATATAGATGGTTCCCCTTAAAACATCTAACTCTCATAACATCGAAACTCAAAACACTAAGACCATAACATCAAAAACCCAAAACACTGAAAACTCATAACATTGAAGTTCATAACACTCAAAATATATAACATCGAGTAGTATATTGTCAAACATGTAAATATTATAGTGTAAGTTGTTAATGTTGTAGTATCACTTTACGAAGTTGTAGTTTTTGTGTGAAGTAACATGGTGGTTCGTACATTTTGTGGCTTTGTAGTTTGTTTAATGTTGCGTTCTGACAGTTTATCAGGCAATTCATAAATATTGGTCTTGTTAAGTGATGTATGTGTTGCTTTTATGGAAGTTAAGTTAAGTTAGTGTTCTGAGAAGTGCTGGGAGAAGTGAGTAGGGGAGAAAGTGTTTATGTTGCCAATCTGTACGTGTTTTTAGGCCATACAGGTAAGTGATTTAGATATTATGTGTACATTCTCTATGGTGATCGTGATACAGTGGGGTAGGAAATTAACTTTTTTCCACTGTGGTGCGATCTCGGAATTGGTATATTTAATTTATAGTAGGCGTGTGGTACAAGGGGGCTTGCCCCCCTTTAGAAATATAGTACAAAGTGTGTTTTTTAGTTTGGTGTTGTTATAAGTGGAGGGGATGTTATTTACTTGTGCATTGTAGTTTTTAATATTCTGGGATGGTGTGATGCAAAGTGTCAGTGTTTTGGGTTTTCGATCTTATGAGTTTTCAGTGTTTTCATTTTTCAATGTTATGGTCTCAGTGTTTTGAGTTTCGATGTTAAGAGAATTAGATGTTTTGAAGAAGAACCATATAGATACATTTATAGACATATTTATTGACATATTTAGATATACATATACATATGGAAATATCTGCCTGTGATGAAATGGTAGAAAGTCCTAACTGCTTTGTAAATGATGTCCTGCAGGTATCTCCTAGGCTTTCTTATAATGGCTAAATTCTCATGTACCTTTTTTAGATAATGTCAGTCTTTTAAAGCTTCTAACAAAATAAAACAAAGTCCAGATAACATTAAGATATTGCAACTCAGTTCTAGGAACTTAAACAAACACCTCTTCTCCGTACAAGCACTACTTAAACTGGAAAACATTGGTATATGCATTGTCACAGAGACCAAGTTCAAGACCAATAAGAGCTCTCCATCAGTGCAGTGTTCCAACATCTACTGCATGTTCAGAACCACTACACTACTGAAGGCACTAAAACTGGTGGTGACTCCATATTCTTAAAAAAAAAAAATCACCTCCAGACATGTTAGACAAGATAATGACTTGGAACTCCTCCACATCCAACTTACTATTAAAAATTCCCTTACCGTATCATAAGCTAACTACACGACCACCTCTATGTCCCTTACAGCCCATACCTCCTACTTAACTAGTATGGATTCATTATGCATTAAGTCAAGCACCGTTCTCTTAGCAGACTTCAACTATGCCTCCATTAACTAAGAGACTTATACAACCTCAATCATATATGCCTAGAAAATTCAGGAGTTCATTAAAGCAAACTGACTGGACCAGATAGTCTTAACCCCAACAAGGAGGTGATAAAATCCTAAACCTGGCTCTTACTAGTTAAGAGACAACATTGCCCCACACCAATTGTCACTTCCTGTCTGGTCAAATCAGATCACATACCAGATGCATTCACCATAACACTGAAGCCAGGAATATTCTTGAATACCTCGGTGTTCAGAGAATATGAAATAGCTAATCTGACTGGATTAAATTCAAAATTCCCTTCCAACTGCTGATGTTGAATTCTTTACCATCAAATTCTATGCGCATGTAAAGAACTGCATATTTCCCTTATTTATTTGTTTATTTATTTATTTGTCTCTGTTGACAGGCCAAGTCTGACTAGGCAGAGACTATTTTCAACGGAGGTCCTAGTAGAAAAGTTCCATCACATTAGATTTATATTACCAAGTTAAATTCAGTCAGTTTTCAGAAAAAGAACAATTAAATTTCTCAGAAAAAAATAAACATAATTACAAGTGATATATACAGTAAAGAAATTACATCAACAATTATTAAGTATATACAGTTCTTGTAAATCTAAAACATTGCAGGAAGTAAAAGAATTGATGCTTTAGAAGGGAAAATGTTGTAAAGAAGTTTAGTGTTTTTAGATTTCAATAAAGAAAGGTTTGCAAGGAGTTCAAGACATGTAATAAACTAAGTTATACAATTATGTAGGAGGGAAGTTATTAGTATTGTATAGGAAGATAGTGGTAATAGCGTATGACTGAGAGAGCATGGGATAGGATTAGTTCTGTTTGGGCTGCCTTGTTCAAAACTGGTGTATCTAGAAGGTTTATATCTTATGTATACAGCGGATTCATGATGGGTAGAGTGGTGGATGGGCACAGTTAGAAAAAGAGAAAGATGAAAAGTCTTGTTTAATAGAGGGGTGAGGGAGGCTGCATTGATTCAAGTGCAGGAAGAAAAGTTGTTACGAGTATAAGGATTCAAGTACAGGAGGGCAAAGAATGATAAGCAATACAAGGTCTGTGCTTTTACTAGAGGTCTCAGTCTGATGATGAACTTGAGCATAACCAGGATAACATCTGTTTCCCTCCAAAGTAAATTCAATAAAATTCCTTGTGTAAGAATAAACCGCTATAGTGGAGCCAAATATAAACATGCTCTATAATAAAAGAAAAAAAAACTCATTGCATGCAAAAATAAATTTAACTCTCAAGATACTTAAAAACATTGTCTGGACCCTGAGCAAATCAAGTAACACTGTCAAAGTAGAAATAGCATTTCCAGTAAAGGATAACCACAAAACTTTCTTTTAACTACTTTAGAAACCTCAGAAACAATGTCAAGCACTGCTCAGAGTTCACAATAAATGATATCACATATCTGGCTACAGATGACATAGCTGATCTACTAGCAGACAAATTATGCTCAAACTTCACCCCCTTCTCCCCTCCTGTATTCCAAGATCACATACTTGTATCTGTACATTCTCTTCATATCTTCTAGGAACAGGTCCTCAAGGCACTATGCATGGCCAAAAACATTCTTTTCATTGGGCTGGATAACACACTAGACTGTGAACTTGTCAGTCTGAAAGATGACTTGTCAGACCCTCCTACAGAGACTATTCAATATCAGACTCCAGATGGACTACATGGTCAGTGAATGGAGGACTGCAACTGTCATTTCCTTCAACAAATGTAGGACATCAACAGACCCAGGTAGTTACAGATGCATAAGCTTCACCAGCCTCAACTGTAAGCCTATGAAAAGGATCATTATTGAATTATTAAATAAGGACATCTGCAAACAACTCTTTATCCAAGCCATTTTGGATTCATTAAACCCTACATATCTAAACCTTTCAAAGGCATTCAATGCCATCCCAAATTTGTGGTTGGTGGATACACTTTCCCCGTTAAATGTAAACCCTTATCTAACTTACTAGATAGCAAAGTGGCTCATGAATAGGGTGGGCAAATCTATCCCCTTCAAAAGTCCTGCAGGGTTCAGTTCTTGGACCATTTCTCTTTGCCATTTATTTCTCAGAGGTCAAAGCAAATGCCATGTGTTTATGACTAAGTTTGCAGATGACTGTCAACTTGATGCCATCATAAACTCCCCAGAACATATCAAGATTCTCCAAGACGGTCTTTTCCAAACCAATAGGTGTTGTCAAAGTCAAGAACTACAACTATATGTCAAGAAACATGTAACAGTATTCATTGGTAAGCATGACCCCCATTGTAACTATTACATTGATCCCCAATCTAACTATCACATTGACAACACACTCCTGAAATGTTATCCTTTAATCGCAGATCTGGGAATCATTTTGACAATTAACTGTCTATTGATCATTGCATAGTCACTATTATAAGGAAGTCCTTTTTCATCACACAGTTTATATCTAAAGGCATGGCATCCAGGTCCAGGGATCTAATCATATCACAGTACTCAGTTCTCATTAGTCTGATCATTGATCTTAACAGAGCCTATCATATCAGACATATTACACACATCCACAAGTCCCATGGTAGCATAAGCATCCAATCAGGGGATTTCAGTCTCTTTTGCAACATAAAAATTATTCATTCGAAGGATAGATATGTATCCCATAGAATCCTGCTCATATGGAACAGTCCTCTACTTTTCATAAAGTAAATATTTCTCTTATTCTTTTCAAATGAAAATTGGATGGCTGGATGGGAAACATAAATTCATGCCTGGCTTAGCACCTGTGTTCCTTATGAAAATGAGCGGCAAGTAAATGATCAACATATTCTGACCACCTCTGTGTCATTCATACACAAAACATAAAGACTAAGAAACTACCATTGGGAATGCAAGGATATGCTTCTTAAGATCCTCACAGTTCAGTAGCATGCTAAGTACCTATGAAACTACGAATCTCAATGTAATTGTTACGAAATGGTATCAAGTCATACAGCACCAGTAAACTGTAGCGTGGATTTGTCATAAACAATTTAAGCTTCAGAATAACAAGGATCAACATTTTAAAGAAATGTATCTAATTTTCTTTTAACATAATCATTATGTTTTGATCATGTTTTAACTCTCAATGAGACAGAAACAGCAAGATGGTATGCAGGGGTGTAGAAAGCAAATTCCATTTTGAAGTCACATGCTCTTAACACTAGCCCTCTTGGACACCTATCACTTAAAAATGGACACATCTCTCAAAAATTCTGACCTCCCCCCAACACTTAATAAATGTAAGTAATATTTTCAGCTGTTCCCCCCACAACTTTTAAACATACTGTTTTTATGTTAACAGTATTGCATCTGTAGGCATAAAATGACCTGAAAAAAGCCATGTTGATATGATGCTCAGAATAAAATGTAGTCAGTAAACCACAAAGAGTATGTCTGACTACAACCTTGTGGTATGACATCCTGTGCCTTTCGTGACTGAAATGCCACCATAGCAAATTCGGAAATCAGTATCATCATAGGCATTAAGACAGTCTTCCTGGTGATTTTGTTTGAAGAATAATACCCAGACAGTTGCAGTACATACTAGGAGCAATGGGTTTCATAAAAAAGAATTTACAGTTATATGTAGATATACGCTACTATAGATCAGAGTGTATGTGATACGTGCTGTGTCTTTAAGAAGCATGTCAAGGCTGTATGTGCAGATATAAATTCCAGACACGTGCAACCCCTAGTGCCATTTTGAAAGTGCAGCCAGAGAGTGAGCATGCATGATTGCAGTTGTTAACTTGTATATTAGTTACTTAAGGTAAAGTCAGTAAACTTCTATAGTGATGTTTTTGTATAAAATAAAGCTGCTTGAACAGAACCCATGCGGACTCTTCTATTGTGTCAAAAGTAGGAGAGCTACATGATGCCAGAACCAGGATGGCAGAGAATAATATTCCAAGCCATGAGGTGCTGCGATGACAGTGAAGATAAAACTACGAGAAACGAGCACTAAAAGAGTGAGAAAAGAATCAAAGTTAATGAGAAGTTGCACAAACTGTTTATTTGGTAAAAAGGACAAAAAACAGACATTACAAGGGCACAAACCACATTATTAAGCAAGCAGAAGACACAAAAAGTGTATTAACTAAGGGAAATGTTTGAAAGAAAGGTATTTGATGAAATAAGTTTGGAGATTTCCTATATCCTTTTTAATTAGGTCCATGATGATGCGCTCCATAGCCTTACATATCACACTCATCAGGCTAATGGGGCGATAATTCCCAGGGTCTGTAGTCATTCCTCCTTTATGGAGAGGGATGACTGTAGCAGTGCGCCATTTGGTAGGGACAAAGCCTGAGGTGAGGCTGTGATTGAACAGGGCCAGTTCACTTTGTAGTTCATGTAGAACACATCCAGGGATATTGTCAGATCCCATGGAAGCTGAATTTTTGGCCTTGGACAATGCAGCTTTAACCTGTGCTGCAATAATGCTGGGTGCCTCACATTCCTCCGGTATTGTAATTGGTCCTTTGGGGGGGTGAAGTTGGTACTGAATTTGTCAGCCAGTATGTTGCATGGTCATGGTTAGAACAGCACCAGGAGGCATTTGAAGACCTTAAGCAGAAAATTGTCACCCCACCTACATTAAGATACTATGATGTGAATAAACCAGTCACTCATTCCTGTGATGCTTCAAAATTTGGTCTTGGTGCAGTTATACTTTGAGAGGGCAGACCAGTAGCCTATGCATCTAGAAGACTTACCCAGACTGAGATAAAGTATGTTCAAATTGAGAAGGAACTTTTGGCAATTGTATTTGCATGTTCCAAGTTTCATGATCATATTTATGGATAAGCTATTCAGATTGAAACTGACCACCAACATCTAGTTACTATTCTAAAGAAGCCTATATATTCTGCTCCAGTCAGATTACAAAAAATTATTCTCCAATTGCAAAAGTACGATTTCAAAATGATCCATACAAAAGGCACATTGCTCTATCTGGTTGATACCTTATCCAGATCACCCAGAAATATGATGGAACAGCTTGATGCAGAGAATTTTGACTTTGACATGATGGCAGTGCACAATTTTTCTACCACTAGACTTGATAAGTTAAGAGATCACACAATGACTGATCCAGTTTTGCAAAAGATCAATCACTACATTAATGTTGGATGGCCGCCAAAGCAATCTAGTATATCATCTGAAGTGTAAGCCTATTTTACATACAGAGATGAATTGGTGATGGAAGATGGCATTATTTTCAAAGGTCCTAAAATTGTTATTCCTGCTTCCTTACAAGAAACATATATCCAGATTTTGCATTGTGATCACCCAGGTTCCATATCCACTAAGAGAAGAGTAAGAGAATTGGTATGTTGGTCTTCATAATCAAAAGACATTGATAAAGTACATTCTTTTTGTTCAGTTTGCAATAGTACTAGACCATATTTGCAAGTAGAACCACTCCAGCTAAACCCAGTTCCGGAACTTCCTTGGTCAAGTGTAGCCACTGGTATCTTCGAGTGGAACAATCAACACTATTTGGTTTTGGTAGACTCTTATTCTAATTTGTTTGACATTGATCTACTACCTAACCTAACATCCGATGTTATTATTAGTCAGTTGAAATGCCATTTCTCAGTCCATAGTAATCCACATAAAGTTATTTCTGACAATGGTATTCAATTTACTTGTCAGCTGTTTCAGAAATTTGCAAAAGAATGGGACTTTGTACATGCCACTAGCAGTCCTGAATATCACCAGTCAAATGGTCTAGCTGAACATGCAGTGCAGAGTGCAAAGCAATTACTTGACAGGTCAAAGTATGACAATACCGATTTGTTCTTGAGTTTGCTTAATCTCAGCAATATACCCTGTAATGATAGTTTTGGCTCACCTGCTCAAAAACTAATTTCCAGGTAAACCAGAACTATGCTACCCATTAATTCCAGTTTATTGAGGCCTAAAGTTAAGAACAATAAAACCATCAAGGCTCAATTGTTTAAGAAGCATAATATCCAGAAGCCTAGTTACGACAAATAGAGCCAATTACTTCATCTGTTGAGGGCTGGAGAGATGGTACAAATCCAGACAACGAAAGGTTTTAACCGATTCAGTCAGATTACAGGCATCTGTGCCAAACCAAGATCTTATCTAGTAGACTCCGAGGGTATAGAGTATAGGAGGAATCGCAGATATCTTCTTCCTGTACCAGAATCATCATCATCATGACATTGTTTCTGTGATGTAGACTCCAAATATAAAAGTGAACCAGATATTGTTTCCATACCAGAGTGTTTACCAGAGTGCTTTCAAACCTCTGACTTTATTCCTGAAAATGTTCCGAACATTCTAAAGGTTAAACATTTTGTAGAGACAGTTCCAGTTGCTAAATCCATTTCCCAGTTTTATGTCACATGATATGGACAAATATCTAAGCCCAGTGTGAAATACTCAGCAAAGTGATCTTAATTTTATATATATATATATATATATATATATATATATATATATATATATATATATATATATGTGTGTGTTTGTGTGTGTGTGTGTGTGTGTGTGTGTGTGTACCTAGTCTTGTATAATTCATGGCAAGAAGTTACCTGTGATCTCATAACATTGCATGATCTATTTCTCAAAGAGGGAGGCTGTAGATCAGTGTATGTGATGTGTGCTGTGTCTTTAAGAAGTTTCCAAAGACACTAATGCACATATAAATTCCAGACACGTGCAATCTATAGTGCCATTTTGAAAGTGCAGCCAGAGAGTCAGCATGCATGATTGCAGTTGTTAGTTTGTATATAAGTTACATAAGGTAAAGTCAGTAAACTTCTATAGTGATGTGTTTGTATAAAATAAAGCTGCTTGAACAGAACCCACGCAGACTCTTCTACTGTATCCAAAGTAGGAGAGCGACAGCTGCCAATACATGAAACTCTGTATGGATTGTAAAAGGAGTCCATTCTGGGCACATTGCGGGTGCTCCAGAAAGAACTTCCAACATCAAAGACTGAAACAATACTAATTTCATCAACTTTAATTATACCCTGACATAAGTGTGGGATTCACTCTCATACTGGTATGAGATTAAAAATAAAAGTGATTTTAACTGAAATCACATATAACATCAGTGGTAGAAATCCTTCATATCATTTGCTTTATGTTAGACTGTGTCGCAAGTTGTTAAGAGAAATTAAAACCATGTTAAGATAGTAATCATGAACACATGGTTAGAAAATGTTCAATTTACTCCAGAGCTGCTTGAGTTGTAGCAGCTGTTTCTCTTGTCACTGCCCTGCAGTTTTACTTGGAGAACTAAACTGATTGTTGTAGCCAATTAACTTGGATAATGGCTGAATCCATGTTGTGTTCTCAGTTAATTGCACAAACAGTTTACTAATATCAGGTCAGAATATGCTTGTGCCAGGTCTGTGTACAAGTTATCAAAGCAAGTGTTTTATTTGTCCTTGGGTTGAATCGTGGTATCTAATATTAAATCTTTTCCCTCTATCAATTTCTCTTTACAGTTTGTTTCCAGTTTCTGTGACTGGTAAACTAGTACATTTCTGGAAAGCTTTAGAGCTAAGTGAATATATTGTATATGCATAACTCAAGGAGACAGGACGGTGGTAATTGAAAAATTGCACTTCCGAACACACTAATTTACTTTTAGGTAGGATAACTTCTTTGCCTTTATTTGTTTATTTCCTTAAACTGCAACAGTATCAATTTTAATACCCCTAGAATTCTGGAATAGTGTTCATATGTTTACTGAGAATAATGCCATGACCTTTTCTACAGACATATTTTCTTCCAGTAATGAAACCTCTTTTCTTACAGCTGTTGTAATTGAGCAGCTTTCTCTGTTTTTGTTACAAACCATAAGCCATTATGCTCTAAAATCAAATCTTATTAATTCCAGTTGATTTATTTTGGTTAATGATGTTAAATCCCTCACTTCCTTTGGCATTAATCCACTCAGTGATTCAGCCATCAGGAAGATGCCAGCTAAGTCAGAGCACATGTTCTGCATCTGCTGGTGGTCTTCCTTTAAAGACTGAACACTTATTGACTGGAGTTATTCACGTTTGATTATTTGGATGATAAATAAAGCAGGATATTACCAGATCTAATGCATCTGCAGACTGCAGTAGTTACTAGATTTTTATTTGTTTACCAAGTTCATTTACAAAGGTCCTTGAGAAAGTTCCAGAAAAACAGTTTTTTTGTCTTAAGAACAGATATAGATAGATAGAGAGAGGACAGACAGATAGATAGATGATATAGATATATTGTCATATATATAGAGAGAAAGATGGATGTATGACATTTTAACAAAATATCATACCAAACAACAAATCATTTACCACAAAGCATAGATCTTCAAAGGATCAAATAAAAAAACGAAAAAGAAAACATCTGTTTTAGCCTCCCTGCTCCCCCCGATCTCTTATATATATATATATATATCGACCAACTCCAAGATCGCACTACAGTAGGGTAAGGGGCACATTTCTCACTCCCCACTATACCATGATCTCACTCATAAAAGCCTGCACCTCACTTTTGTTTTTCTATTAGCTGTAGCGGCTTTTTTTTAGTTTGATGACTTGCCTTATTGATGTAATTTTGGTAACCCATATATGTATATATTTTTATGCTTGGATTAATATGGACATTGATAACGGTGTAGCTGTTTTGTTTTATATATCATTAATAAACTAGGATTTCAATTAGTACAGAGTCCATGGTCTATGTATGAATCCATTTGCCTACTGTGGGACACTAAGCAAATCACTTAACCAGACTGCACTGTGGGCTAATTGAGTCAGGCTTCCCAGTACTCTCCATGACTTTATGCCTAGTAACTTACTGTAAACTAATAAAACTTCATAAGTTAATACAGCATTTTTATGGCATTATTTTCTATTACTTTCATAGCTGCTTGCATGCAAGCTTGCTAATACTTAAGAGGCATAATGCAGTCGTTACTAACTACAATCTTGGGTATTGACAAGTACCTCTATGGTATTACATTGGGTTGAAACAGCTCGACTTAAAATAACCTCTGGGTTGATGGACTAATAATCTTCTATGATCCTATGATCCTATTTCTGACTCAGTGGATACAGTTTTGGGTACTCTTCAAGGCTTGATCCATGGCCCTTTACTATTTTTGTGTGATGTGTGATAAAAAAATGGATGCAGCTGTAGTTGTTCAGATATATTAGTATGTTGATGATATGTTACTCTTTTTTCAGATGTAATTGTAGAAATTATGTCAAGGATGCAAAATGGAATAAATCCCTATCTTCTCATCTGAGATATTTTATTTATTTATTTTACATTTGTTTACCAGGAAGGTCCGACTGGGCTAGTAGCCCATTTTCAGTGGAGGCCCTGGGAGAAAAGCTGCAAAAACAGTGTAATAGGTTCATACAGAAGATATACAATAGCAGAACATTAGATAAGCATAATAAGTTACAGGCATAATTATACATAGAATTTAAAAGGGAACATAAAAGATCAAAAAGTTTATACATGACTATACATAGGTTTGTATACCATCATAACTTATATGCAACAGTGGATTAATAGAGAAAGTGATTATAAAAATAGCAGCAGAGTTATATGCAGTACAATTATATGTATGGCTTTAAATAGTAGGCTCAAGGAAGGAATACATCATGTATTTATTTTTTATTTTTATTTTTAAATGTAGTTAGGAGTAGTAGAAAGTTAGGTTAGGATATTGGTGGAGTAAGAGAGGAAGTAGCTTGTGTGCACATGAACGTGCACAGAACAAGTATGCAAGAAGATTTCAGTGATGGAACTCAAAGAAGCAGGTAAAACTTATCAACAAAAACATTTGGTAAGTTCATTTATAGTATTTCTATAGAAAGTTAAATGCCTCTGTGATGTCCTCCAGCTCCACAGCTTAAGCATACTAATACGAGGCTGGGCAACGTGCAAGGTTAGGGAATGCTTTGCTTTTAAACAGAACAAAATATCGTCCTGTCTCTGAAGTTGCACAGTGTTAGAATGTGTATATTTTGGTCTTGACAGCTCAGACACTAACATTTTACTTCTGCATAGGACAAGGAACTTGAGAAGTGCATAGGGTAAGTAGTTGGGAGCCTGATGTCATTGCTTGTAGAAAGAGTTGGACTGCTGCCATAGCAGCAGTCTGAACTAAAACTAGGAGCTAGAGCCAGGCTCTGAAAGTTATGCCCTTAAGGGAACTGGCTATCACATAGCCTGTGACGTTGTAACATACAGTCTGTTTAAGAGCTGGCCCTGTGTGCTACATGTCTGCTTTTCAGGGATGGGGACACAGTTCTGGGAATGCCCTCGGAATGATAGCTGGGAATTCTTCTTCCTCAACATGGTTTCTCAGCCAAAGCCTGTAAGGGAGAAGGAAGAGTTGCCAAAGGGCAGTTAGGAGCTAGAAAAAAAAAAAAAAAAAGTTCTCATAAACTAATGTTATTGAAGCTGCCACAGCAAAATATTGTCAAGCATGATTTAACTGAAATAGTATCTGAGGTTATTTGATCAGTTTATAAGTTTGAACTTTTTGTGCTAAAAATTTAGTCAAACATTTTAATACGGAACATTTTGGATTTAGCATTCACTTATATATGTCTGTCTGTCTGTATGTATTTATTAATTGTCTGTTTCTGTATTACTAGTGAACCCAGTAAGTACAAACACCTCTATACTGTGTATTTAAATAGTTTTTTTCAGTCACACCACAAGCAAATATTTTTTAGAACATTATGTGTCTGGCAAAAGTATATTTGTTTGTTTTTGGCTGTATCCCATTTATGTTTTTTTTTTTGGTGAGTTCTTTATTTCACTTCTGTTTGATGTGAGAAAATATCTTAAAAATCTTACTTGGTCATTATCTTTTAACAAACTACCTTCTCTTCAACTTTGGACAATTATTTTTGGACATTTGTAAGTCCCTTATGTTCTTTCTTGACATTTATGAGCTAGTAATAACTTTTACTTTCAAAATATTCCAGAAATTCACCAAACATTTAAGGGTTTTAGAGCTGCAACATTCATTATACATGATATGGCTTCATGAAGCATCCCAGACTGTGTTACACAAGTCTGCAGAATATGACTAGTTCTGACAAGAACTAGGCATCATGGTGCAGGACAAATTATGTATAACTTAGCTTTACTAACAGAGTGACGGGCTGTTCTACACTGGCTGTCAGGTCCAATATGGTCACATAGGACAGACCTATTAGCATAAACTATATGCATGCTTCCTCTACCATACACATATGCTTGAAATATTCTTATGTTACACTATATTATCCTTCACCTCCCTTAGCAAATATAAACATGACTGCCTTCCCCTGACAGTAGCCATTCCCATGGATAGAAACAACATAATCATCTCCTATCCACAAATAAAGCCCTTCTGTGAAGTCATATAAAGTATATACCCTTCCTGAGAAGTATTTAAGAAATAAACAATATGCTTCATATGTCTTGAGTAGAACTGACTTCCAAGAAAACCATAAGGTAAAGAAATTATCGGAAAGCTGTCTGGTAGTCGCTTGTCTCAGAACTTTCAAAGTACCAACTCCTAAGGCCGTCATACATTGGCACCTGCAACATAAAGGAAGATTTACTATAGTCCTCGATTCTCCAGCTAGGAATAAGTGACAAATTATGAGTAGTCCAGACCAGACGTGTGGTTACGTTGGGGCAAAGGGGGCAGCCACCAAGGATTCAAAGTCATGGGGGCATGATCGGCAGAGGCCGATTGTTTTTTTGCGAATTACTGTCATTCAGAAATGAATGCCCTCATTGCTTTTACAGTCAGGACTGAAGGGCCTTGTGTGGTATAAACAGTAGAAACCACTTGCTTGTTTGTTATAGCCTAAAAAAAGAATCAAGACCTTATTTTTCTTTTCTTTCTCTTGTTATTTACTTATTTAGTCATTCATTTATTTTTTTAAATGGAGAGTAAGAATGCAAGGACTGACTTGTTTTTTTTTTTCTCCTTTTTACTCCTCAACTTCAAAATCTTGGAATGGCACAGAGAACTGAAATTACTAGCTGCGGCCCAGGCTCAGATTATGGGTGGTAGGAGTCTTATGAGCCAATAGCAGGATGTGAAGAAATCGACAAAAAGAATTTTTATGCATTATGTATGAAACAAAATATGCAACTGTTTCAGACTAATCCTTATGAAGTTCTACTGTATTCCGGTCAGAACTCAGTCAGTATTTGAAAGTATAGATTCTTTAATAGCAGGTGGTCTGTTTACTGAAGCATGATTTTATAAATAAAGGTGATTCTTCATGTCAGAAACCTACTCATTAATTAAAGTGAACTCTGCTATTTTGCATTTGTTCTGGCCTGAAATATTTATTTGAATGCCCATATATAAAGCTGCACCCACATGTAGGATACATCCAGCACATTTACAATTGACTTAAGTTACTTGCTGTCAAAAACTGTGACTTTGCACTGCTAAATCTAATATATTTGATATCAGTCATTTGTGCTACCCCCTGTTACACCAAAAACGTGGAGTAGATATAAACCACACTTAATCCAAGTTCATATTAGAAGGAAGATAATATATTTACTTCATTAAAAAGAAAATGTTATTTATGATTTATTTATTTATTTATTTCAGTTTGGTGACCGGAGGTGGGGGGTCCACTGGGCTCAAGAGCCAATTTTCAGTGGCGGCCCGGGGAGAAAAGCTCCAGCATTACATAGTAAAACATTAGATAGTCAGATTAAGTTACAATTCATGATGCAGATATATAAGATAAGCAAAATACAGTTAATATGGAGGGTGCAGGTATATTATAAAATCAGAGACATAAACAGGTACATTGGTAAGACTCCATGTTACATAGTAGACACTGAAGTTGTGAATTAAAGTTACCATTCAAAATTCAGACATGAACTGGTACATTGGTAAAGCTCCACATTACATAGTAAACATAAAGTATTCAGATAAAGTACCCCTTAAGATGCAGATACATAAGATAAGCAAGTTCCAGTAACTATTGAGGGTGCAGATACATTTTAGAACAGAGACATGAACTGGTACATTAGAAACTTAGCATATGAGTCATATGTTGAAAGGAAAAAATTCCAGTGGTTGTATAGAAAATGTGTCTTGTTTGGGTGGAAGAACAGGTACAAATGATAGGGAGAGGAGAGCAGGGAGAGAAAACTAGATAGAATGTATGCAAAATGTACATGAGATAATGCTGAAGAGTGAGTCATTTCTAGAGGAGTTAAGTAGTAGGCAATGGGGAAGTACAGAAATTATGATTTAAAATGAGTAGAGAAGATGGCTAGGTGGGTAAAGTGCAATTGCACTTCCAGTTAGAGAATAAGTAGGAATGGAGATGTGATTTGAATTTATCAATGGTTTCAATGTTCATAGAGAAGGAGGGAGAGAGTTCCATTTTTTGGCTAGTGAGAAGGACAGGAGGTGCTGTCCAGCAGGGCGGATTGGTTAGTAGACTGTGAGAAAGTTTAGGTGGGAAGAAATAAGTGGCCTATTAGGGGTGTAAGGTTGTAGAATGCTGGAAAGAGCAAGGCATATAGTAGGGTTAAAGAATAGCCTATGAACAGTAGTAAGTTGGAGGTAGTCAAGATGGTTGGGAAGTTCTAGCCAGTTAAGTAAGTGGAGGGCAGAGCAATGGTGGGAGGATTGTTTGGATTTTATGGCAAACTTGGAGATTTTATTGTAACAACTTTCCATTTTGGAAGAGATGGCGGCAGATAGGTTAGTTAGTATAGGTGTACCATACAACAGAGAGGGGAGAAGGGTTTGTCTAGTAGAAAGAATGAGACAGTGGATGTTTCTATATAGTAGGCTGAGTTTTTGATGAGTTTTCTTGATGTTTAGTTTAATATGTGTGTCATATTTTAGGTGATCATCTATGGTGACACCAAGTAGTTTAGCATAAGGAACGATTTCTATCGTGGAATTGTTGTGGCTTCTGATTTGGAAAGAATTTTTATCGAGAGGGCAGGATTTTGAGGGAGTGAAGAGTAGTATTTTAGATTTGTTAGCATTTAGAGATAGATGGTTTTGCAATATCCATACCTCAGTGGCAGAGAAGGTGGTTTGTGTGTATGATTGAAGTTCTGGGAGGTTGGTGGCACTGCAGATTAAAGTGGAGTCGTCAGCATATTGTACAATAGTATTTGGGATGGCTGAGTGGAAGTCATTGACAAAGATGTTAAACAGCATTGGGCCAAGAATAGATCCTTGGGGAACTCCAGTAGGGGTAGGAAGGAAGTCTGAGGTGCCTTTCTTCCATTTTACAGCTTGAGATCTATCAGATAGATAACTTGAAAACCAGGACAGGGAATTTTGAGGAAAAATTAAGATTAGCAAGATGGCTGAGAAGATGGGTATGGGAGATAGTGTCGAAAGCCTTGGAGAGGTCTAATAAAACTGTAGAAACTATATTTCCGGAGTCGCAGGCATGGTTGACTATATCTAAGAAGGAGAGAAGAGCAGTAATAGTACTATGGCCAGGGCAGAAGCCATGTTGGGTTTGAGAGATTAGATGGTTTATGGTTAGGAAGGGCATTAGTTGGGTGTGAACGCATTTTTCCAATATTTTTGATATTTGGAAGAGGATGGCTATGGAGCGAAAGTTAGAGGTATTATTATTTTTACCGCCATTATGGAGAGGATGTATAAAGGAAGCATGCCAGAGCTTGGGGACTTTCTTGTATGGATCTGTTGATTAAGATGCTAATGGGGAGGGCAATGCCATCTGCAGCAATTTTTAAGAACTTAGAGGGAATGTTATCTGGGGCATTGGAGCATGGTTTTAGCTTACTGAGGAGTTTTTTTATGTAGGAGGTTAAAATTGGATTAAGTTCAAAGGTGAGTGGGGGTTGGGTTTAGACACTGGGGTAGAGTGACTAGCTTCTATGGGTGGGGTATTTGGGAAGGATTTAGTTAGTTCAGCAATAGAGTTAATAAGGAGTTGAAAAGAGAGGCAATTTCTGGATCAGTCTTAGTAGTATCAGGGCAGAGGTTGTTTTTGGTGCCTGGGTGAAGGAGTGAGTTGATGGAGTTCCAGAATTGTTTGGGGTTTTTGGAGTGGTTGGTCTAGAGTTTCATATAGTGGGATTGATTATCCTTGATTATGTGTCTTTTGGTAATGTTGCAGAGTTGCTTATATTTAAGGAGGGTTTCAGGATGTTTATTGTGTTGAGAAAGTTTCCAGCATTTATCTCGTTGTTGCATAAGTTTTTTGGTTTACTTGGTTAGCCATGGTGTGGGGTTGGGTTTGACTCTAATAGACCATGGAGGGGCTTGGGTATTAAATACATTTAGGAAGGTGGTATTAAAGTAATCAACGGCGTTATCTAGAGGGAGTGTTTTTAGAGTGTTCCAGTTAGTTTGCTTGAGGGTGTTAGAGAAGGTTGTAGGGTTGAAGTTTATAAGGTTGTGAGTATGTATATAATGGTGCTGGTGAAGGGAGGAATGGGTTGCTTGGAGGATAAAGGCAGGCAGGTGGTCGTTAATAGAATCAGGAAGGATGTCTGAGTCTAATATGTTGTTAGGGTGGGTAGTTAGGATCCATTCCAGAGTGGATCCTGGAGGATTGGTTTTGTTGGGTCTGGTGATAGAGTTAGTGAATTGGGTGAAGTTGAAGAGATTGACAGATATGGTGGGATTTTGGTTGTTAATTTTATTCCAGTCTAGGTTAACATCTAGAATGTAGGTCTCTAGGCTGATATTTGCTGAGGGCACCAAATAGACCAGCAAGGAAGCACAGAGTTCAATAAATTTATTAGATACTGATATAAATAACAAACTAGTTTCGGCAAACAGCCTTCTTCAGTGTAAAACAGTATAGTCAAGTTCCTTTGAGTCATCATTTAAATACATATCAAGAGCCAATCAAAAATTAAGCTCATGAATATTCATAAATTTGAAACATATTTTTGAAACATATTTTTAGGCACTTAAAGTTTGTCATACAAATATACAGTGGAAAATATATATACTAGTGAAGTCCGTCCTTAACAGGAAAGATAACCACCAAATAAATGCATAAAATTAAGCAAGTTGTTAGTATATTCTGGCATGTCCATCTGGCCATGTATTCATACTCATAATCATGTTTTTGTCATTCTGTATTTGATTAGCCACTGGCACTAGCTATTGAACAATTCTTCATTAAAGGCACCAAAGGTATTATATATCAAGTACTTATATTGAGAAGGCTCAGACATGCTATATCAAAAAAGGGCATGTGTTTGAGGGGTTGAATTGTATATATGCGTGTGTGTGTATATAGGTTTGCAGTGGGCAAAACAAGTAATAAGCATTAAACAAAATATGAAAATTTGATCAACAATGATGAAGGGTAAGACCCTAAACATAAAGGCTTGAACACTTCTTCATAATAGGCACCAAAGGTATTATATATCAAGTACTTATATTGAGAGGGTTCAGACATACTATATCAAAAAGGGCATGTGTTTTAGGGGTTGAATTGTATATACACGTGTGTGTGTATGTGGATTTGCAGTAGGAAAACAAGTAATAAGCATTATACAAAATATGACAATTTAACCAACAATGGTAAGGGTAAGACCCTGAACATAAAGGCTTAACTTCCAGGACTAGAGATGTGATAGTAAGTGCAACTAGTTTCAGGTGATGTTAAACTAACATATATAAATGCTTAGTCAAAAGACCGGCATATTAGGTACCTGTTAATCCTACAACCACAGGAATAGAGATTGACCATTAGCTACACTTGGACACCGCCCATATCATACATAATATTGCGGGATGGCCCATATGGCTCAATATCCAGAACCCTGATCAATACCGAACCAGAGTATTAAGAGGTTCATAATCCATATACATAACGACATATAAGGAAGAGACAAATAAAATCCACAACTTAGTGTCCTATTTGTCAATATACTATTACAGACTAACCATGTTCTCCTATAAATGATCATTCAGTCCTGGATGAAATAGACCCCCCAATGTAGTAATCCAATATTCTGCTTCCTGTTATTGTGGGGGATTTTATGTTGGACAAACCTCTAGAGCTTTGAGATTTAGAATGAACGAACACCGCAGTGATATAAAAAACCATAAGGAGACCAGCGCCTTATATCAACATACACTAAAACATCCTCAGGCTAGGTTCACCTTTATGGTCATTGATCGTATTTCTGGAGACAGAACCAACAAACAGGGTTGGCATGGGCTACTGGATCAAAAAGAGAAATATTGGATTACTACATTGGGGGGTCTATTTCATCCAGGACTGAATGATCATTTATAGGAGAACATGGTTAGTCTGTAATAGTATATTGACAAATAGGACACTAAGTTGTGGATTTTATTTGTCTCTTCCTTATATGTCGTTATGTATATGGATTATGAACCTCTTAATACTCTGGTTCGGTATTGATCAGGGTTCTGGATATTGAGCCATATGGGCCATCCCGCAATATTATGTATGATATGGGCGGTGTCCAAGTGTAGCTAATGGTCAATCTCTATTCCTGTGGTTGTAGGATTAACAGGTACCTAATATGCGGTCTTTGACTAAGCATTTATATATGTTAGTTTAACATCACCTGAAACTAGTTGCACTTACTATCACATCTCTAGTCCTGGAAGTTAAGCCTTTATGTTCAGGGTCTTACCCTTACCATTGTTGGTTAAATTGTCATATTTTGTATAATGCTTATTACTTGTTTTCCTACTGCAAATCCACATACACACACGTGTATATACAATTCAACCCCTAAAACACATGCCCTTTTTGATATAGTATGTCTGAACCCTCTCAATATAAGTACTTGATATATAATACCTTTGGTGCCTATTATGAAGAAGTGTTCAAGCCTTTATGTTTAGGGTCTTACCCTTCATCATTGTTGATCAAATTTTCATATTTTGTTTAATGCTTATTACTTGTTTTGCCCACTGCAAACCTATATACACACACACGCATATATACAATTCAACCCCTCAAACACATGCCCTTTTTTGATATAGCATGTCTGAGCCTTCTCAATATAAGTACTTGATATATAATACCTTTGGTGCCTTTAATGAAGAATTGTTCAATAGCTAGTGCCAGTGGCTAATCAAATACAGAATGACAAAAACATGATTATGAGTATGAATACATGGCCAGATGGACATGCCAGAATATACTAACAACTTGCTTAATTTTATGCATTTATTTGGTGGTTATCTTTCCTGTTAAGGACGGACTTCACTAGTATATATATTTTCCACTGTATATTTGTATGACAAACTTTAAGTGCCTAAAAATATGTTTCAAAAATATGTTTCAAATTTATGAATATTCATGAGCTTAATTTTTGATTGGCTCTTGATATGTATTTAAATGATGACTCAAAGGAACTTGACTATACTGTTTTACACTGAAGAAGGCTGTTTGCCGAAACTAGTTTGTTATTTATATCAGTATCTAATAAATTTATTGAACTCTGTGCTGCCTTGCTGGTCTATTTGGTGCTTTCTACTTGGTTTGGACCGTGCATTCCCTCATGCATAGGACTTGGTTTGTTCTGATATTTGCTGAGGCCCATTGGAGGATTTCTTCTAAAGTAGTAGTGTTGTTACCTAGGGGAATATAGAGGTGTATGATGCAGATACGTTTATGATTATTTATTTGTAGCACACCTATTACAAGTTCTGCATTGTTAACCTGAGGAGTGGGATTTGGGTATGGAATAATGGAGAGTATATTAGAGAATATCAAGGCTACTCCTCCACCTCTTCTATTCATGCAGTCGTGTCTAATGGTTTGGTAACCAGGGGGTAGCATTTCTGAGTCAGAGATGTATGGTTTTAACCAAGTCTCAGAGATGGCTACTATGTCAGGTTAGTTCTGGTTAAGCCAGGCATGGAAGTTAGTTACTTTGTTTCTTAAACTTTGGGCATTCAGAGTAACTAATTTAAGGCTTTTGAGGTTGGTAGTTGTGGTAGCTTTTGGAGGGATGGAGTTGTTGGTGGAACTACATCCAGGGTTAGGATGTATATCACCTGTTAGAAGTAGGTGGATGAAGAAAGAAGGTAGTAGGTGGTTAAGTTTTCCTTTTGAGTGTTGGGGATGATATGAAAGAGGTTTAGGGAAGTTGTGTTTTGCTAAGGTGGGTAAGATCTTTGGTTTGAAGTAGTAGAGGTGATTGGGCTGGACTAATGAGACTGAGATGGTGTGGAAGTGAGGTATTGTGAGGGTGAGATGGGGCAGGGAGAGGTGCAGTGGGATATGAGAGAAGGGGAAGAGGAGTGGAGGAATAGGAGGTAGTATGGTATAGTAGAAGTAAAGTTAACAAGGTGTTAGTGAGGATGAGAAGGGTAAGTAGTAAAGAGGAGTTCATAGTGGGATGGTATAAGTTTATAAGATGGAGTAGAGAGGGAGGTATAATGAAGGGGATTTAGAAGGTATAGAATGAAGAATGGGAGGAGTAGAGTATAGTGAACTGTATAAGGGGAGTGGCTATTAATTGAGGGAAGGGGTGAGAGGAGGAGGAGGATCAGAGAGAGGAGGACTGTGATTGGAGGGTTAGGGGAGAGGAGACTACTGGCAAGAATAAATGTAGGAGTATTGGTGGCAGGTGGAATTTGCGTGCAGAGTAGGGGAGCGGAGTGAACCCGCAGGGCAAATGGAGCTGGTAGAGTCAAAGAGAGGAGAATCCCACTGGAGAAAAACAATCTGTGAGAGAGGCTATAGACAATGGCTAGTCCTGCTGTACTGGGTGTCTTGCTAGGGGAAACACTAAGGGCAGGGACAAAGAGTGACTGGTTGGGAGATAGGATAATTAGATTACTAGCTCATGCAATTTAATTTAGTAAAGTAGGATAAGTAAAATACATATCCTGGGGAGTGCTGACATCTAGTGGCGTAAATGGGGTAGTGGCTGGGTTCTAAAGAGTGAAATATACCTATGGGATGCAGGGAGCTTTATAGGAGGGATGTTGGGGCTGATGGCTGTGGGAGGCTGCAAGCACACACACGAGAGGTCAGTTTACAGGGGGATAATTGTTATAGATACAGTTCCAAGGTTTAATTAAACTACCTACACAGTGGGTTTCTGACTGGGTTTCCAAAAGGCAGGTAGGTCACAGTTTTACAAAATGGGCAGTTCAGGGCATCCATTCGGAGATGGCAGGAGAGCTTTCTTTGAAGTTTAGTAGCAGGGAGGGCACCTGGGTAGAATGGCTGTAATAAAAGAGAGAATAGAGTTAGACACTTTAAGAGGAAAGGGGAGGGAAGTTCAGGAAAGAAAGAGCAAGGAGGGTATACATCTGAGAGGAGGTGGAGGAGGGGTGCAGGGGAGTGAAAAAAAGACAAGGATTAATGAGGAATGTAGAGAGCATGGAATATCAAAAGTAGAAGCAAGTGAAGACACATTAACAAATACAACGTACAATTATTTTGACAGTACTTAAAAATATTACTTAAAAAGTAACAGTTCATCAGGTAATGCAGGATCCATTCACAATGCAAACACAAAAAAAGAAAAAAAAAAAAACAGTAGGACTAAGGCCACTAACAGTAGTAGTCTAGAAACCCTAACCCAGCTTCAGAACATGCAAGTTCCGGTTTTTATGCAAGCACCATAGGCCAGAGTATGAAGTCACTATTAATAACACGCTAAGAGATCTAGCAAAATGGCAAGCCCAGACACTATAGGATAACCTTTAGAGTATATCAAGTGACAATGACAATAAGAACCCTTATAACAGTTCTAAAAACTAGTCGCTACCACATCTAAACATTTAGCAATGCACTAGAGCAGAGCGTACTATAAGCAGGGCCAGTGGTTGCAAACACGCTAGAACTAATTAGCTAATTTAGTGGTAAAACTCTGGGAAACAACTCAGAACATTAATTATGCCCATAAGCAGAGCCTACAAAATGCAGGGTCAATGGGTTACATAACGCTAGAGATATCTAGCTAATTCAAAGGCATGCGAGTGGATTCAACTTCGAGATGCACTTGAGCAGAGCCAGTGATCGCAAAACTAAAGTTTTATTGATAGAGGAAGCTATGCCTTATACTTTAGATAGCACACGGACAAGAAATGGCATGCTTTAGAGTCTGCTTGGCTAATTAGCTAATTTAGTGATAAAACTGTGGGAAAACAACTCAAAACATCAACAATGCCCTTAAGCAGAGCCTACAAAGAGCAGGGTCAATGGGTTACATAACGCTAGAGATATCTAGCTATTTCAAAGGCCTATGAGTGGATTAAACTAAGCGATGCACTTAGGCAGAGCCAGTGATCGCAAAACTAAAGTTTTACTGATAGAGGAAGCTGGGACTATACTTTAGATAGCATGCGGACAAGAAATGGTGTGCTTTAGAGTCCACTAGGTGGCTCAAATCAACAGCGATGAATGTACGCTACTGAATAATTAGAGGGCAGGTTGGAATAGGCACGCGGATGCCTGGTGCTAGGCTTGGACATCAAGTTAAAAGCTAGTTGTAAATCCGACATCAGTTCCAGCTACCATGCACAAAACAGTTTATGATAAAAACCTTGAACTAAGATTCAGAACATAAAACTAGCAGCAACAATAGCCATGGAACATCAATGCACATAAATGACAACTGAGTAAGCAATGGATTCTCAAAGCACATGCACAATATCTTCATAACCCGTGGATCCTCAATGCACATGAACAGAGACGGACCAGCCATTGCAGCCATGACACGACTTAAATAAGGGCAGGAGTAGGAGTATCTACAGCCTTGCCCATTCCTGTTAAAGCAGTTATCTAGAACGAAAACATTTATAAATTAACATTACAATATCTGCACAGCTGTATAATCACAACTATGTAACCTACCGGTGAGACGAGCAGCCAGCCGCAAGACCATTTAGGGGCTGTGGAGGCTAAAGGGAACAATTCAAAAATGGCACCACTAACGCCACCAACTATAAGTAAGCTTTGGGAGGAGGCTATGGAGGGGGTTATGGGAGAACGGGGATCCAGGATTGAAGGAGGAGGAGTGGGAGGTGACAGAGCCAAAGAGAGGAGAATCCTACTGGAGAAAAACAATCTGTAAGAGAGGCTATAGACAATGGCTAGTCCTGCTGTACTGGGTAAGTGTCTTGCTAGGGGAAACACTAAGGGCAGGGACAAAGAGTGACTGGCTTGGAAATAGGATAATTAGATTACTAGCTCATGCGATGTAATGTAGGAAAGTAGGTAAGTAAAATACATATCCTGGGGAGTGCTGACATTTAGTGGTGGAAATGGAGTATTGGCTGGGTGCTAAAGAGTAAAATATACCTATGGGATGCAGGGAGATTTACAGGAGGGATGTGGGGGCTGATGGCTATGGGAGGCAACAAGCACACACACAAAAGGTCAGTTTACAGGGGGATAATTGTTATAGATACATTTCCAAGGTTTAATTAAACTACCTACACAGTGGGTTTCTGACTGGGTTTCCAAAAGGCAAGTAGGTCACAGTTTTACAAAATGGGCAGTTCAGGGCGTCCGTTCAGAGATGGCAGGATAGCTTTCTTTGAAGTTTAGTAGCAGGGAGGGCACCTGGGTAGAATGGACAGTGGGTTTCTGACTGGGTTTCCAAAAGGCAGGTAGGTCACAGTTTTACAAAATGGGCAGTGCAGGGCATCAGTTCGTAGCTGGCAGGAGAGCTTTCTTTGAAGTTTAGTTTAGTAGCAGGGAGGGCACCTGGGTAGAATGGACAATGGGTTTTTGACTGGGTTTCCAAAAGGCAGGTAGATCACAGTTTTACAAAACGGGCAGTTCAGGGCATCTGTTCTGAGATGGCAGGAGAACTTTCTTTGAAGTTTAGTAGCAAGGAGGGCAGCTGGGTAGAATGGACAGTTGGTTTCTGACTGGGTTTCCAAAAGGCAGGTAAGTCACAGTTTTACAGAACGGGCAGTTCAGAGCATTTGTTCATAGATGGCAGGAGAGCTTTCTTTGAAGTTTAGTAGCAGGGAGGGCACCTAGGTAGACTGGACAGTGAGTTTCTGACTGGATTTCCAAAAGGCAGGTAGGTCACAGTTTTACAAAATGGGCAGTTCAGGGCATCTGTTCAGAGATGGCAAGAGAACTTTCTTTGAAGTTTAGTAGCAGGGAGGACACCTGGGTAGAATGGACAGTGGGTTTCTGACTGGGTTTCTAAAAGGCAGGTAGGTCACAGTTTTACAAAATGAGCAGTTCAGGGCATCCATTCGGAGATGTCAGGAGAGCTTTCTTTGAAGTTTAGTAGCAGGGAGGGCACCTGGGTAGAACAGACAGTGGGTTTCTGACTGGGTTTCCAAAAGGCAGGTAGGTCACAGTTTTACAAAACAGGCAGGTCATCCGTTTGGAGATGGTAGGAGAGCTTTCTTTGAAGTTTAGTAGCAGGGAGGGCACCTGGGTAGAATGGACAGCGGATTTCTGACTGCGTTTACAAAAGGCAGGTAGGTCACAGTTTTACAAAACGCGCAGTTCAGGGCGTCCATTCAGAGATGGCAGGAGAGCTTTCTTTGACGTTTAGTAGCAGGGAGGGCACCCAGGTAGAATGGCAGTAAGATGAGCAGCCAGCCGCAAGACCGTTTTGCTGCTTTATTTATTTGTGTGATAATAAGTGGTATAGAACTACTTAATGCTTGCATATTTTACATATTTTATATTATAAGAGCAGTCATTTTAATCTTTGGACTATTGGAAGCCTGGAAGTTTAGAAACAAAGCATTTGAACTCCATTTTTCATCCAGTGAAGTACACTTAAACTATTGCTCTTGTCATGTAAGTTTTGTTGTTCCCCACTCACTTTTAAACTTATGAGACTTTTCAGCTGCCTGTCCTCATTGTATATTTGACCTTGAAAGCTCCTCCCAGTCTCATCTCCTGTATACCTGGCCCTAGAATCTCCACACAGTCCTTTCTCCTCTGTCATCTTATTGAGCACTGACGGATGAAACTGGTAAGACCCTCCCATTAGACAGTGGGTAGAGTGTGCTTTGAAATTACCTTAAAGTGTGTGTTCCCCACTGCTGACTTGTCTACCTTTGAATGTCCTTGTAATTGCTTATACCTAGTTGTTTGATTTGTTTCTGGTAGCTTTTCACTTTTGGCTAACTAAAATCTATTTTTACATTAAGAACTCTGGGACAGCAATTCAAGTGGTGGTAGAAAGGTAGGCTGTGTGTCCAAGTTGGGAAATGCACAGTCAGGCTTAAAGTGAAAATTACTTGTTGTAGCTAGCTGTTTGATTTGTTTCTACTAGCTTTTCACCTTTGATCAGCTAAAGTATGTTTTTACATTAAGATGAGTGGTAAGTAAAATAAAGTAAACTGGTCTGTCCAGGTTGGAAAACACAAAGTCTTTTAAAGTGAGAATTACATACTGTAGCTGGTTGTTGGATTTGTTTCTAGTACCATTTCACGTTTGACCATTTAAATTGTGTTTTTACATTATGAAGACTAGGACTGCAGTTCTAGTGGCAGTAGGTAGTCTGGTATGTCCGTGTTGGGAAGCACAGGGAGGCTTAAAGTGAGAATTATTTGTTGTAGCTACTTGATAGCTTTTCACTTTTGGGTAACTAAAGTGTGTTTTTACATTAAGAACACTGCAACTGCAATTCTAGTGGCATTAGAAACATAGCCTGGTCTGTTCAAGTTGGAAAATGCACAGAGATGCTTAAAGTGAGATTGTTTCATTGGTCAGGGAGGCCTTGTAGCTGGTTTAGTTACTTTTCTTTGAGACTGTAACACTGGTGCATTTCATAGATGTTTTCTCAGTACCACAGAGCTCAAATGCTTGGCGTCTTTACCTGTGTTCTTACATCTGATGCCATCCAGGCTAAGATAAGTACATCAAAATATTGTACTTTTCTAAGCTATTTCTGAATTCTGATATGTATTCTCAAATTATTTTCCTGTAGTTTTCTGCATTTTATTAGTGTAACACACACACACACACACACACACACACACACACACACATATATATATATATATATATATATATATATGGTTCCCTATGAAACCATCGAATTTACACTACATCGAGAATGACTACATCGAGACTAGACCATCGAAAGTACATAACAGCGAAAACAGAAATCGTCGACATTGAAAACATCGACTACATGGAAAGTGCAGAACATACAGGAGAGAAGTTATAAATACAGTTATACTACACTACATACCATACACACTAGCCCTGACCCAAACCCTAACCCTAAGGTCCGACACTATCGCACACTTCACCTACCTGCACCCTAACCCTAACTGACTTACCCACCCCTAGCCCAAGCTCCGACACACTTCACCTACCTGCACCCTAACCTAACTCACTTACCCACTAGCCCAAGCTCCGACACTAGCACACTTCACCTACCTGCACCCTAACCCTAACTCACTTACACCCCTAGCCCAAGCTCGACACTAGCAGCACACTTCACCTACCTGCACCTAACCCTAACTCACTTACCCACCCCTAGCCCAAGCTCAGACACTAACACACTTCACCTACCTGCACCCTAACCCGAACTCACTTACCTGACCACTCCTACCTCCGTCACTGTCGCACACTTAGGGAATCAATCGGTCTTTAGAAGGGGACCGTTAAACATACACAAGTGCTGTGACATTTCATTTTGACGCTTTGGATGGTTTGCAATTTCAATATAGAAGTCCCGATCTTCTCATTTTCGATGTAGTGTAAATTCGATGGTTTCATAGGAAACCATATATATATATATATATATATATATATATATATATATATATATATATATATATTTTTTTTTTATATGTATTTTTTTTTTAGTCTAGTTGCTACTAACATGCTTTGAAATCATCTTAAAGTGTGTGTTCCTCATTGCTGGCTTGTCTGCCTTAGCAGTACCTTGTAATCGCTTGTTGTAGCTAGTTGTTTGATTTGTTTCTGGTGCCATTTACCTTTTGGATTGTGTTTTTACATAAAGAAGATTGGGACTGCAATTTCTGTGGCAGCAGAAAAGTAGCCTGGTCTGTTTGAGTTGGGAAACACACAGGGAGGCATAAAGTGTGATCTTTTCATTGGTCAGATGGCTTTTTCATTAGTTTAGTCACTATTTTTGAGTCTATAGATTATGCTGCTCATCACTCTTTGGCATTTAGCAGTGCATTGTATAAACTCAGCTACTTTGAAACTACATCTTTGCTATAAAATTTGCCAGTATGTTTATCCAGTGCTCAGCTGGAAAAGAGCAAATTATATTGTTTGTGCACCATAAGTACTATTGCATGAATTCAGTCATACTTATCCTAGTTGCAGTATGCACCCTCCCAGTGCTCAAGTTAGCCTGCTGTACCACCCCCTTGTAGTTAACTTAAAAAAGACTTTACTCCATGGATGGACACTTTATCACTTTTTCCATCATCAGCTTGGTAGATATGACTATCAAGAGAAAACATAGGAATTTTCTCATGATCACTGACAACCAACTAATCTTTAGAGAAATTGATATAGTATGTGAGAGATGAACTTACATAATGTCACTTAAAGCAAGCCTCTCACACAACAACACTCAAACTAACAAACAAGTTGTTGGTAACATAAGCATTACACCCACCATACATAGTACTGACCTAAAACATAGGCACACATATGCTAAGATGCTTAAAATCAGCCTTCCTAAATCCCAAAGACTTCCTAGACATTTGTTGTACAAAAAGAATCAGCTGTATAGATCAGAGTGCAATGTGTATGTGCTATGTCTTTAAGAAGCATGCAAGGCTGTTGTGTATGTGCTATGTCTTTAAGAAGCATGCAAGGCTGTTGTGTATGTGCTATGTCTTTAAGAAGCATGCAAGGCTGTTGTGTATGTGCTATGTCTTTAAGAAGCATGCAAGGCTGTTGTGTATGTGCTATGTCTTTAAGAAGCATGCAAGGCTGTTGTGTATGTGCTATGTCTTTAAGAATCATGCAAGGCTGTTGTGTATGTGCTATGTCTTTAAGAAGCATGCAAGGATGTTGTGTATGTGCTATGTCTTTAAGAAGCATGCAAGGCTGTTGTGTATGTGCTATGTCTTTAAGAATCATGCAAGGCTGTTGTGTATGTGCTATGTCTTTAAGAAGCATGCAAGGATGTTGTGTATGTGCTATGTCTTTAAGAAGCATGCAAGGCTGTTGTGTATGTGCTATGTCTTTAAGAAGCATGCAAGGCTGTTGTGTATGTGCTATGTCTTTAAGAAGCATGCAAGGCTGTGCATGCATGTATGAATTCCAGGCATGTGTGATCCCTGGTGCCATTTTGTAGAAGCAGCCAATGAGTGAGCATGTATGATTGCAGTAGTTAGTTTGTATATAAGTTACTTAGCCATAGTCAATAAGCCTCTAAAGTAATGTGTTTGTATAGAATAAAGCTACTTAAACAGAACCCACAAAGACTCGTTTATTCATGTACCAACACAAAAGCAACATGGTGTCAGAGCCAGGATGGAAAAGTGAAGATAAAGCTGAGAGAAAACAGTACAAACACAACCAGAAAGAACCAAAGGTATTGAAAAATAATACAAATTATTTACTCAATGCAAAGAGGCAAGAAAGGGCATTACAAGGGCACAAACCCCATTATCAGGCAAGCGGAAAGTGTAAAAAGTTTGTTAGCTAAAGGAAATGTTTAAAATAAAAGTATCTGACAAGGCGATTAACTTAAAAGTATGAAATGAGTATGTTTAAGGCAGAATGAGTGTGTTTACGGCAGAATTGGACATGTTTATAGTAAAATGAGCACAAGGAAAGCACGTTAAGCATAAAAAAGGGTTTAAACGTGCAAGAGAATAGAAAAGAAAAGAAAAATGAGCACAGTAAGCAAAAATAAAGCAAAGCGACTGTGTTTAGGCAAAGTGTTTGGGCATCATTACGACTTTGTATTGTATCAAGGGTGTAATTAAATTTACTCAAAGTATCTTAGAGTCTGCAAAAGTGGTTAAAGTTTGTGCTTATTACTGTGCATGTATTTCAAAGAGTTCCCTTTGTGCAAAGTGCAACTCTCTCGTGTAATCCAGTCAAAGCGAGGTTATTTGAAGAAAAGTTCTTGTACTGGGTGTGTGTATCACAAAGTGACACCATTACAGAGTGCTTCTTGTACTGTAAGAAGTTGGCTAGCAAGGTACCACATTTTGAGGACATTTCAGTGTATTGCATGTAGTCATTTGCAAAGTGCAAATACTTCAAAAAATATTTAATTTGGGCAAAAGAAGTCTGTCCCTTGCATTGAAAAAAATGGGGTTCTTACAAAAGATTACAAGAGTATTGCAGTGCTCATGAATTGCTGGGTTGCATCATAAAGTTCTCAAATGTTTTTTAAAGTGATGACTTTGACAAATGATGACACATGACTTTAGCATTCCTACCTTTATCAATAAAGTTCTAAGTGACTAATTTTGCATTTTTGCCTTTACCAATTTCGAAGCAAATGATTTCAGCATTTCTACCTTTATCAATTCATAGGTTCATAGGTTGGTACTAGGCTATCGGCATTAGGGCCTATACAAGCCTAGCCATAACAATTCCCTGGCTATTTCTTCCCACACTATTTACTTCCCTTGACCCCTGTTTAGCAGGGTGACTGATGTGATCCCCTAGGTGAATTTCCTTTCTCTCATCCAATCATCAAGGTTCCTTTTGAAGAGGACCAAAGAGGCACTCTGCCTAACATGTATGGGCAGTCTATTCCAGAGTCTAGGGAGTCTCTGGGTCAGGAACCTATCCCTCCAGCATGTTTTATTCATTGTGATGACAAGGTTTAGATCCCTGGAGTGTGTGGCTCTGAGGGGTTGGGATTTCTTTAAGTGTAGCATGTCAAACAGCTCTGGGTTTGACATGGCCTTGTATGTTAAGCAGAGATCGCCTCTGAGTAGATGATATGTAACAGAGTATAGCTGGAGTTTTTTTAGACGGTCAGCATAGGGCATCTGCTTTAGGCCTGTGATTCTTTTAGTGAGGTATTTCTGTGGCCTTTCCAGTTGTTGCAGATGTCTTGAGAGGTACATACCAAACGGGGTGTTTTATATTCTATAATGGGTCTAATGAGGGATGAGTACAGTGGGACAATGACCTCCTTTTTTCTGGATGAAAAGCCCTTAGTGATGAGGTGTGCCACATAGCAGGATTTCCTGACTGTTGTGGCGATGTGGTTATCGAAGGTGAGACCATTGTCCACCTGTGTCCCTAAGTCTCTTATGACACTTTTAGTGTTTAGTGTACTGCCACCTATGTGGTAATTCATGGGTGAAGATTTCATAAAGCATCACAAAAGTCCGACTTATTATTCCGCACAGCTTCGTAATGTATCGAAAAGTTTAAAAAGCTACTCCAAAAAGTTTCATAAAGCATCGATATCTCAAATTAATATTTTGCAAAGCACAGTAAAGCACAGAGAAATCTAAAAAGCTATTTTGCAAAGTGCAATAAAACATTGAGAAGCCTGAGAAGTTTATTTTGCAAAGTCCAGTTATTTGAAAGTACGATGAGGTTGTACATTCACACAATTCTGGTAAGTTCAAAAAGAGAAAGTATAAGTACAGAGCTCAAAAGCATTTAACAAACTGTGTTCATGCCAATTACTTATGCACATGTGTGTGTGTGTATGTTGGTATGTATTTGCAAGACCCTTTACTAGTAGGTGTTAATATGGCAGACAGATTTCGAAAGCATGAACTACTGGTATTTGATCGGAATATTGCAGAGAACTGTTGAATATTTGAACAAGAGTAAGTTATTTTCATACAAGCAGTTTATGCAGATAAAGAGGCATGTGCCAAGGCATTCATTTTGCTAAATCTAGCAGGCTCAGATGTCATAGAAAGGGAACATTAATTTGTATATGCACCAGCAATCTAGGAAGGTGAAGGTGCAGACTGCCGTATTTTTGTGCAAGCTGAATCAAGTGAAGACTCTGAGTGTTTGAAGAGTAAGTTCAGAGAAATGTGTAACCCCCAGACGAACTTTACATTAGAGAGGCATGTGTTTTACACAAGAGATCAGAAACCAGGAGAAATGTTTGCAGCTTATTTAACTGACTTGAGAAACAAAGCTAAAACATGTTGGTTTGGTGATCTGAAAGATGAGCTGATAAAGACAGACTTGTGTGTGGTATTAATAGTGCTGCAGTGAGAAAGATTTTGCTTCATGACAATGATTTGATGCCAAGCAAAGCAGTAGAGATTTGTCAAATCCATGAGGTGACAGAAAAACATATGGACATTTTTGGGAGTGACAAAGCATGGTTTCGGTAACCTCCAGAGCAAATGTAGATAGTATGTAACATGTGGCAGACAGAAACAGGCCTAAGCAAAGGGCAGCCACAGGGTTTCCAAAGAAGGTATGAAGCTTTCCAGAAAATTCCAGAAAAAATGCAAGCTCCACTACCAGCTCAGTGCAACACAAATGTGAGTCAGCAAAACCCAAGTCTAGCTTTACTGTTGACTGTTGCAATTGCAGTGCAAATCATGAGTCTAAAAGAGAGAAGGGTTTAGTGTATGGTCAGCAATGCCACAAGTGTTAAAAAATGGAACCATTTCCAGAAGTTTTGCAAATCAAGTAAGCCTCATTCAGTTGTAAAGAAAGGTCACACAAAGAAGCAAGTTGATCAGGTATAGACAAAAGAGTCAGCTTTTTATGTGAATGGTGTCTCAGTACTTGGAAAAAGAGCTGATGCCTTAAACTTATTAACAAGGAGTGAAGTGTTTTGTATGGCTCAGATCAATGGAAAATCTACATAGCTCAAAGTAGACACTGAGTCAAAGTGTAATGTTATATCAGCAGACACATTTGCAAAAGTGAGAACTAAGGAACAACTCAATGTGACCAGCAGTGTGAGACTTTTTGCAAATCGAGATGAAGAAACTCAAACCAAAGGTTTAGTAAGACTTTCATGTTGTTTGTCTGAGAGCTGTTACAACTTTTTATTTTACGTAGTCCAATGACCAGTGCAATCTTTACTAGGTCTCAAAGACAGTTTGTGAATGAGTCTGTTTTCTTTTGCCATTTTCTCAGAGTATGTTGATGTTTTCAATGACAAGTTGGGCAAATTTCCAGTTGTGTATTCCATGAAGTTGGATTCTGAGGTCACTCCAGTAGTACAACCAGTAAGAAAAGTTTCAATATCAATGCAAAATTAAGTCAAAGCTCATTTGGATAAGATGGTGACGCAAGGTGTGATTTGTCCAGTCACAAAACCAACTGAATGGGTGTCGGCCATCAAAGGCTCTCATAAAAAAGGCACAGATGAAATCAGACTATGCATTGATCTTAGAGATTTGAACAAAGTATTAAAAAGGCCATATCATCCAATGCCTACAGTTGAGGAAGTTGCATCTCTAATACTGAATGTCACTGTATTTTCGGTTTTAAATGTAAAGAGTTTATTTTGGCAAGTGATGCTTGATCGCAAATCCTCATTTCTAACTACTTTTGGTATTCTGTTTGACAGATACAGATTCCTAAGGGTGCCATTTGGAATAAATTCTGTAAGTGAAGTCTTTCAGCATGCAATGGAACAAATTATTTCAGGATATCCTTGTGCCATAATAGTAGACGATCTCTTAGTTGGAGGCAATGGCAAAGCAGAGCATGACAGAAACCTCAAGAAAGTTCTAGACAGAGCATGTGAAGTAAATTTGAAGCTCAATACTTGGAAGTGCAAATTCAGACACCCAGAAGTGTTGGACATTTGTTTACAAGTACAGGCTTAAGACCTGACCCAACCAAACAACCAGATATTTTAGAGATGTCAACACCAGATAATGTGCAAAGTTTACAACGATTTCTGGGCATAGTCAATTATTTAGGCAAGTTATACCAGATTTCAGTGAGCTGACAGCACCTTTGAGAGAGGTAACATGCAAAAATGTTGTATGGTCATGGTTGCAACATCATCAGAAGGCATTTGATGACTTTAAGCAGAAAATTGCCACCCCACCTATGTTAAGGTACTATTACGTGAACAAACCAGTCATTCTTTCCTCTAATGCTTCAAAATTTGGACTAGGTGCAGTTATTCTTCAAGAGGACAAACCAGTAACATATGCATCTAGGACACTTACTTAAACTGAGATGCATTATGCTCAAATTGAGAAAGAGCTTTTGGCAATAGTTTTCGTATGTTCCAAGTTTCGCGATTATATTTATGGCCGAGCTATTCAGATTGAAAGTGATCATCAGCCTCTAGTTACCATTCTAAAGAAGCCTATGCATTCTGCTCCAGCGAGATTACAAAGAATGATGCTCAAATTGCAAAAGTAAAATTTCAAAATTGTCTACACTAAAGGTAAATTGCTCTATCTGGCTGATACCTTATCCAGATCGCCTAGAAGTACAACAGAACAGCTTGATTCTGAAACTTTTGACTTTGATGTAATGTCAGTGCATAATTTTTCCACCACTAGACTTGATGAGTTAAGAGATCCCACTATGACTGATCCAATTTTGCAAAAGCTTAACCAGTGCATGAATGTCGGGTGGCCTTCAAAGCAATCCAGAATATCACCTGAGGTGCAATCGTATTTTCCTTACAGAGATGAATTGTTGATGGAAGATGACATAATTTTCAAAGGTCCTAAAATTGTTGTCCCTGCTTCCTTACAGCAAGAATATATTCAGATTTTGCATCCTGGTCACCCAGGTTTATTAGCCACTAAGAGATAGGCAAGAGAACTAGGATTTTGGCCTTCATTATCAAAAGACAGTGATAGAGTTCTTTCTTCTTGTTCAGTCTGTAATAGTACCAGAGCACATTTGCAAAGAGAAACGCTTCAGCTAAATCCAATACCCAAATTACCTTGGTCTACTGTAGCAACTGATATCTTTGAATGGAATAACCAACACTATTTGGTTTGAGTAGACTCTTACTTAAATTGGTTTGAAGTTGATCTGCTAACAAACTAAACTTCAACAGCTATCACTAAGTTAAAATGTCATTTCTCAGTTTATGGTAAAACACACAAACTTTATTCTGACAATGGTACTCAATTCACTAGCCAGCTGTTTCAGAAATTTGCAAAAGAATGGGACTTTGTACATGTCATTAGTAGTCCTGATTATCCTCAATCCAATGGTCTAACTAAACGAGCAGCACAGTCAAAACATGACAACACCTATGTATTCTTGCATCTACTTAATCTCAGAATCATACCTTGTGATGATATTCTTGGCTCACCTGCTCAAAGACTACTTTCCAGACAAACTAGAACTACGCTACCTATTTCTTCAAGTTTGCAACGGCCTAATTCTAAGAACAATAAAACCATCAAGGCTCAATTGTTGAAGAAGTGTAATATCCAGAAGTCTAGTTATGACAGATCAAGACTACTTCATTAATTGAGGAAAGGAAAGATGGCACAAATTCAGACAACGTAAGGTTTTGATTGAATAGGACAGATTATAGGCATCTGTGCCAAGCTGACATCCTATTTGGTAATCTCTGAGGGTGTGGAGTATAGGAGGAATCACAGACATCTTCTTCTTGCACCAGAATCATCATCATTGCAATCACAACATTGTATCTGTGATGCAAACTCTAAATCAAAGAATGAGTCAGACATTGTTTCCAGACCAGAATGTGTTCAAAAGTCTGATTCTGTTCCAGAGAGTAATTCTAACATTCCACAGGTCAGCCCTTTTCCAGAGACTGTCCCAGTTGCTAAATCTGATTCCCAGTTTATGTCACATGATATGGACGAGTCTCTAAGCCTAGTGTGAAATATACAGCAACAATGACTTGATTGTATATTTATGTGTACTCAGTATTGTATAATGCATGTCTTCAGATTACCTGGGATTTCTTAATGCTAAATAATCTTTTGACAAATTGCATGATCTAGGGAGGATGTAGATAAGAGTGTAACATGTATGTGCTATGTCTTTAAGAAGCATGCGAGGCTGTGCATGCATGTATGAATTCCAGACATGTGCGATTCCTAGTGCCATTTTGTAAAAGCTGCCAGTGAGTGAGCATGTATGATCGCAGTAGTTAGTTTGTATATAAGTTACTTAGTCATAGTCAATAAGCCTCTACAGTGATGTGTTTGTATAGAATAAAGCTACTTAAACAGAACCCACAAAGACTTTTGTATTTGTGTACCAATGCAAAAGCAACAAACAGCAACCCCAAAAGCAGTCCACCAAAACAGCACCCAACATAAAACATACAGTCACACCCTTTGGATCCTCAGCTACAAGCAATCCAGCACACTACCCACTATTGTAATCATATTATACTCCATTGTGAGACATACAAATGCAACCAAGCTGCATAAAGAGACAATCATGGGCAGTTGTCTATCAGGGGCCTGGATCTGGCAAATCACGCATCGACACAAGTCATTAAACCACATGTACCAGTATGACTCAGCCATAGTCCATGTGGGTGTAAATGACCTGAGACATACCTCTCTGAACTACGTAAACAGAGACATAATTGAGCTCTCAGACTATGTGTTCCAGGCTGGTATGTACCTAGGATTTAGCACATTCTACATTCAACAAGGATTATGCCACAATATGAAAAAAGATGATTGTCTTCAGTAATTGGCTTTGTATCTTGTGTTATTCCAAGGGGTATAATATTTGTCAGCATGGAATAAAATGGTCAAAAGGTTAAATTGTTTTGCTAAGGATAGTCTGCACCAATCCTCCCTTGGCTTCATAATATTGGCTAAAACATTGTCCTTCCCCATAGTGCCTTTTTTAGTCAATGCCAAAAAGACAAACCTTTTGACAAAATAAAACCAACCCATGGGAATCAAAAGGTGTCACTAGTCGATACCAGGAGCATAAATAAAATACTTAACTCCCTTCAGGATATCCTCACTTTGGAGAATGTGGACATCTATGCAATTACAGGAACATGGTTTAAAGCCAAGGAAATCACCCTGTTAATGAAGGGCTACAGTGCCATTCACACATTCAGACCAGCTGTTGCACAGAGAAGGAATAAAGGCGGAGGTTTCTCAATCTATATCAAAAACAAACTCACCTTAAAACTAGTCAAACAGGATGATGTGCTTGATATTTTCCATGTCCAGATTTCCAGAGGCAGACACATAGCATATGCTTGCAAGCCATAGATCACTCTCTATGGCCCAAGAAACCAATAACTCATACCTGGACTCAGCATCTGATAAAGAAACTGGTTCTACTGGGTTCCAGCAGCCCACTGTACAATTGGATACTAAACTTCCTCATAGATAGACCACAGACAGTATGGGTTGACAATAACACTTGTAGAGCATCATTATGAACACTGGTGTATCACAGGATTGTGTGCTGAGCCCCTTGCTGTTCACTTTGCTGACCCTTGACTGTATCGCCAGGTACAGTTCAAATCACATCATTAAGTTTGCAGATGACACAGCAGGTGTGGGTCTCATCAGCAATGATGATGAAACAGCCCACCGAGAGACGGTTAACCAACTGATTGTGTGGTGCGACAACAGCAACCTGGCAGTGAATGTGGACAAGACAAAGGAGATAACTGTTGACTTTAGAAGGATGTGCACCCTTCCCCCACAATCCACAGAGATGTAGTGGAGAGACACAGAAAGTACAAAAAGTAAAGTTAAAAGCAGCTTTAATAATAAAACATTAAAATCAGTCTTTTGCAAAATCCAGAAGTTAAGTATAAGAAGTTAAAAATAATTCTTCATCAGTGTCCAAAAGTTGTGTTGCTAGTAAAAACATTAGCCTTAAGACTTCTTCAGGCTAATGATTCTCTGTGTTAGAACTGCAGTATTTAAGTAAAAGCATGGGATTAGTACACCTGTAGTTGCAGATGATGAAACATTGGTCTTAAAGTGAAAGGGTCATTAACACCAGGTGCAATGTATGCATTGAAGCGCAAGATCCATTTCATTTCTTGTAACTCAGTTAATTGTTTTAAACTTCCTCCACATATTGGTTTATATGCAGGGCATAAAATAAAAAAAAAATGAAATTATGTGAATTGTCTGTGTTTAAAATATGCCTGCATAAGGTGTTAGTATATACTTGTCTGTTAACAACAGAAATGTGGTTACAAATCCTTTCCTTAAGCTTCCTGTTGGTCATGCCTATATAAAATGCTGGACATTGTGTGCATCTAGCCATATATACGACATTCTTGGATTCATAGTTCCCATAAACTTGTATGAAGAAATCTTTGTTAAATACAGGATGTTTAATAACCTTTTTATTGCCTATATGCTGACAATAGGTACATTTATAGATGCCTTTTCTTGAACTTGAAAAACTTGTGGTCGATCTTGGTTGTTCCTTATTGCAAAGTATCTTTTTTAAGTTGGCTGCTCTTTTGTAGCAAGGATTAGGCATGGTGGAGATGTGATCTCTTCATAGGTTCATAGGTTGGTACTAGGCTATCATCCCTAGTTCCTATATAAGCCTAGCCATAACAATTCCCTGGCTATTTCTTCCAACACTATTTACTTCCCTGGACCCCTGTCTAGCAGGGCGACTGACGTGATCCCCAGGGTGAATTTCCTTTCTCCCATCCAATTGTCAAGGTTCCTTTTGAAGAGGACCAAAGAGGCACTCTGCTTCACATGTATGGGCAATCTATTCCAGAGTCTGGGGAATCTCTGGGTCAGGAGCCTATCCCTCCAGCATGTTTTGTTTATTGTGATGACAAGGTTTAGATCCCTGGAGTGTGTGGCTCTGAGGGAATAGGATTTCTTTAAGTGTAGCATGTCCAACAGCTTTGGGTTTGACATGACCTTGTATGTTAAGCAAAGATCGCCTCTGAGTAGACGATATGCAACAGAGTATAGCTGGAGTTTTTTAAGGTGGTCAGTGTAGGGCATCTGCTTTAGGCCTGTGATTCTTTTAGTGAGGTATTTTTGTGGCCTTTCCAGTTGTTGCAGATGTCTTGAGAGTTACATACCAAATGGGGCATTGTATTCTATAATGGGTCTAATGAGGGATGAGTACAGTGGGACAATGACCTCCTTTTTTCTGGATGAAAAGCCCTTAGTGATAAGGTGTGCCACATAGAAGGATTACCTGACTGTTGTGGCGATGTGGTTATCGAAGGTGAGACCACTGTCCACCTGTGTCCCTAAGTCTCTTATCAAACTTTCGGTGTTTAGTGTACTGCCACCTATATGGTAATTCACGGATACATGTTTTTTCCTAAAGGGGAAAACTATACATTTCTTGGCATTGAGCTTGAGCCCATGGCTCTGGCACCAAGCATCTGTTTCTGTAAGGCCCTTTTGTAGAGTAAACACATCATTTTTGGATTCAATAATGGCTCCCAGTTGTCATCATTGTTGTATTTCATTTGGAATTGGCCAGTATTTGGTGATGATTTGTTTTACTGCTAAAGTACTGCAGTTGTAAGTTAACATGCATCAAATCTTGTGATTTCTCTGTGACATATGTTGTGCATATTCATTATTATGAAAGAGAGATCTTGCTTCATCATTGCAAGCTGCTATGATTTCTTACTGTGTGTCACTCACCTGTGATTCTTGATAACCTCTTTTGATGAAATCAGAGGCAGTAATATTGTTATATCATATCAGTATCTAGTGTACTCAATCTGGCAACTCAACACTTGGGTTTTCAAGATATTTTTAAACATGTGAAGGATGTTTGCTTGTGCAACTAAATAACTGCTCCTTTTAACTGGCATTTTGTATAAGGTAGTCTCAATTTTTGCCTCCTTGGGTGAGTGTTAATTTGAGGTCTAAGCAAAGGGCAGCCACAGGGTTTCCAAAGAAGGTATGAAACTTTCCAGAAAATTCCAGAAAAAAAATGCAAGCTCCACTACCAGCTCCGTGCAACACAAATGTGAGTCAGCAAAACCCAAGTCTAGCTTTACTGTTGACTGTTGCAATTGCAGTGCAAATCATGAGTCTAAAAGAGAGAAGGGTTTAGTGTATGGTCAGCAATGCCACAAGTGTAAAAAAATGGAACCATTTCCAGAAGTTTTGCAAATCAAGTAAGCCTCATTCAGTTGTAAAGAAAGGTCACACAAAGAAGCAAGTTGATCAGGTATAGACAAAAGAGTCAGCTTTTTATGTGAATGGTGTCTCAGTACTCGGAAAAAGAGCTGATGCCCTAAACTTATTAACAAGGAGTGAAGTGTTTTGTATGGTTCAGATCAATGGAAAATCTACATAGCTCAAAGTAGGCACTGAGTCAAAGTGTAATGTTATATCAGCAGACACATTTGCAAAAGTGAGAACTAAGGAACAACTCAATGTGACCAGCAGTGTGAGACTTTTTGAAATTGAGATGAAGAAATTCAAACCTAATGTTTAGTAAGACTTTCATGTTGTTTGGCTGAGAGCTGTTACAACTTATTATTTTACATAGTCTGATGACCAGTGCAATCTTTACTAGGTCTCAAAGACAGTTTGTGAATGAGTCTGTTTTTTTTTTGCCAAAGAAGTTCAAGTTTTTCCAAAGCCATTTTCTCAGAGTATGTTGATGTTTTCAATGACAAGTTGGGCAAATTTCCAGTTGTGTATTCCATGAAGTTGGATCCTGAGGTCACTCCAGTAGTCCAACCAGCAAGAAAAGTTTCAATATCAATGCAAAATTAAGTCAAAGCTCATTTGGATAAGATGGTGAAGCAAGGTGTGATTTGTCCAGTCACAGAACCAACTGAATGGGTGTCGGCCATCGTAGGCTCTCATAAAAAAGGCTCAGATGAAATCAGACTATGCATTGATCTTAGAGATTTGAACAAAGTATTAAAAAGGCCATATCATCCAATGCCTACAGTTGAGGAAGTTGCATCTCTAATACTGAATGTCACTGTATTTTCGGTTTTGAATGTAAAGAGTTCATTTTGGCAAGTGATGCTTGATCGCAAATCCTCATTTCTAACTACTTTTGGTACTCTGTTTGACAGATACAGATTCCTAAGGGTGCCATTTGGAATAAATTCTGTAAGTGAAGTCTTTCAGCGTGCAATGGAACAAATTATTTCAGGATATCCTTGTGCCATAATAGTAGATGATCTCTTAGTTGGAGGCAATGGCAAAGCAGAGCATGACAGAAACCTCAAGAAAGTTCTAGACAGAGCATGTGAAGTAAATTTGAAGCTCAATCCTCGGAAGTGCAAATTCAGACACCCAGAAGTGCTGGACATTTGTTTACAAGTACAGGCTTAAGACCTGACCCAACCAAACAACCAGATATTTTAGAGATGTCAACACCAGATAATGTGCAAAGTTTACAACGATTTCTGGGCATAGTCAATTATTTAGGAAAGTTTATACCAGATTTCAGTGAGTTGACAGCACCTTTGAGAGAGGTAACAAGCAAAAATGTTGTATGGTTATGGTTGCAACATCATCAGAAGGCATTTGATGACTTTAAGCAGAAAATTGCCACCCCACCTATGTTAAGGTACTATAACGTGAACAAACCAGTCATTCTTTCCTCTGATGCTTCAAAATTTGGACTAGATGCAGTTATTCTTCAAGAGGACAAACCAGTAACCTATGCATCTAGGACACTTACTTAAACTGAGATGCATTATGCTCAAATTGAGAAAGAGCTTTTGGAAATAGTTTTCGTATGTTCCAAGTTTTGCGATTCTATATATGGCCGAGCTATTCAGATTGAAAGTGATCATCAGCCTCTAGTTACCATTCTAAAGAAGCCTATGCATTCTGCTCCAGCGAGATTACAAAGAATGATGCTCAAATTGCAAAAGTACAATTTCAAAATTGTCTACACTAAAGGTAAATTAGTCTATTTGGCTGTTACCTTATCCCAGTCTCCTAGAAGTACAACATAACAGCTTGATTCTGAAACTTTTGACTTTGATGTAATGTCAGTGCATAATTTTTCCACCACTAGACTTGATGAGTTGAGAGATCCCACTACGACTGATCCAATTTCGCAAAAGCTTAACCAGTGCATGAATGTCGGGTGGCCTTCAAAGCAATCCAGAGTATCACCTGAGGTGCAGTCGTATTTTCCTTACAGAGATGAATTGTTGATGGAAGATGACATAATTTTCAAAGGTCCTAAAATTGTTGTCCCTGCTTCCTTACAGCAAGAATATATTCAGATTTTGCATCCTGGTCACCCAGGTTTATTAGCCACTAAGAGATGGGCAACAGAACTAGGATTTTGGCCTTCATTATCAAAAGACAGTGATAGAGTTCTTTCTTCTTGTTCAGTCTGTAATAGTACCAGAGCACATTTGCAAAGAGAAACGCTTCAGCTAAATCCAATACCCGAATTACCTTGGTCTACTGTAGCAACTGATATCTTTGAATGGAATAATCAACACTATTTGGTTTGGGTAGACTCTTACTTAAATTGGTTTGAAGTTGATCTGCTACCAAACTAAACTTCAACAGCTGTTATCATTAAGTTAAAATGTAATTTCTCAGTTTATGGTAAAACACACAAACTTTATTCTGACAATGGTACGAAATTTACTAGCCAGTTGTTTCAGAAATTTGCAAAAGAATGGGACTTTGTACATGTCATTAGTAGTCCTGATTATCCTCAATCCAATGGTCTAACTAAACGAGCAGTACAGTCAAAACATGACAACACCTATGTATTCTTGCATCTAATTAATCTCAGAAACATACCTCGTGATGATTTTCTTGGCTCACCCGCTCAAAGACTACTTTCCAGACAAACTAGAACTACGCTACCTATTTCTTCAAGTTTGCAACAGCCTAATTCTAAGAACAATAAAAACATCAAGGCTCAATTGTTGAAATGTAATATCCAGAAGTCTAGTTATGACAGATCAAGACGACTTCATTAATTGAGGAAAGGAAAGATGGCACAAATTCAGACAACGTAAGGTTTTGATCGAATAGGACAGATTATAGGCATCTGTGCCAAGCTGACATCCTATTTGGTAATCTCTGAGGGTGTGGAGTATAGGAGGAATCACAGACATCTTCTTCTTGTACCAGAATCAACATCATTGCAATTACAACATTGTATCTGTGATGCAAACTCTAAATCAAAGAATGAGTCAGACATTGTTTCCAGACCAGAATGTGTTAAAAAGTCTGATTCTGTTCCAGAGAGTAATTCGAACATTCCACAGGTCAGCCCTTTTCCAGAGACTGTCCCTGTTGCTAAATCTGATTCCCATTTTATGTCACATGATATGGACGAGTCTCTAAGCCTAGTGTGAAATACACAGCATCACTGACTTGATTGTATATTTATGTGTACTCAGTATTGTATAATGCATGTCTTCAGATTACCTGTGATTTCATAATGCTAAATAATCTTTTGACAAATTGCATGATCTAGGGAGGATGTAGATAAGAGTGTAACATGTATGTGCTATGTCTTTAAGAAGCATGCGAGGCTGTGCATGCATGTGTGAATTCCAGACATGTGCGATTCCTAGTGCCATTTTGTAAAAGCTGCCAGTGAGTGAGCATGTATGATCGCAGTAGTTAGTTTGTATATAAGTTACTTAGTCATAGTCAATAAGCCTCTACAGTGATGTGTTTGTATAGAATAAAGCTACTTAAACAGAACCCACAAAGACTTTTGTATTTGTGTACCAATATAAAAGCAACAAACAGCAACCCCAAAAGCAGTCCACCAAAACAGCACCCAACACAAAACATACAGTCACACCCTTTGGATCCTCAGCTACAAGCAATCCAGCACACTACCCACTATTGTAATCATATTATACTCCATTGTGAGACATACAGATGCAACCAAGCTGCATAAAGAGAAAATCATGGGCAGTTGTCTATCAGGGGCCTGGATCTGGCAAATCACGCATCGACACAAGTCATTAAACCACATGTACCAGTATGACTCAGCCATAGTCCATGTGGGTGTAAATGACCTGAGACATACCTCTCTGAACTACATAAACAGAGACATAATTGAGCTCTCAGACTATGTGTTCCAGGCTGGTATGTACCTAGGATTTAGCACATTCTACGTTCAACAAGGATTATGCCACAATATGAAAAAAACATGATTGTCTTCAGTAATTGGCTTTGTATCTTGTGTTATTCCAAAGGGTATAATATTTGTCAGCATGGAATAAAATGGTCAAAAGATTTAATTGTTTTTCCAAGGATAGTCTGCACCTGTCCTCCCTTGGCTTCATAATATTGGCTAAAACATTGTCCTTCCCCATAGTGCCTTTTTTAGTCAATGCCAAAAAGACAAACCTTTTGACATAATAAAACCAACCCATGGGAATCAAAAGGTGTCACTAGTCAATACCAGGAGCATAAATAAAATACTTAACTCCCTTCAGGATATCCTCACTTTGGAGAATGTGGACATCTATGCAGTTACTGGAACATGATTTAAAGCCAAGGAAAGCACCCTGTTAATGAAGGGCTACAGTGCCATTCACACATTCAGATCAGCTGTTGCACAGAGAAGGAATAAAGGCGGAGGTTTCTCAATCTATATCAAAAACAAACTCACCTCAAATCTACTCAAACAGGATGATGTGCTTGATCTTTTCCATGTCCAGATTTCCAGAGGCAAAGACACATAGCATATGCTTGCAAGCCATAGATCACTCTCTATGGCCCAAGAAACCAATAACTCATACCTGGACTCAGCATCTGATAAAGAAACTGGTTCTACTGGGTTCCAGCACCCCACTGTGCAATTGGATACTAGACTTCCTCATAGATAGACCACAGACAGTATGGGTTGACAATAACACTTGTAGAGCATCATTATGAACACTGGTGTATCACAGGATTGTGTGCTGAGCCCCTTGCTGTTCACTTTGCTGACCCTTGACTGTATCGCCAGGTACAGTTCACATCACATAATTAAGTTTGCAAATGACACAGCAGGTGTGGGTCTCATCAGCAATGATGATGAAACAGCCCACCGAGAGATGGTTAACCAACTGATTGTGTGGTGCGACAACAGCAACCTGGCAGTGAATGTGAACAAGACAAAGGAGATAACTGTTGACTTTAGAAGGATGTGCACCCTTCACCCACAATCCACAGAGATATAGTGGAGAGACACAGAAAGTACAAAAAGTAAAGTTAAAAGCAGCTTTAATAATAAAACATTAAAATCAGTCTTTTGCAAAATCCAGAAGTTAAGTATAAGAAGTTAAAAATAATTCTTCATCAGTGTCCAAAAGTTGTGTTGCTAGTAAAAACATTAGCCTTAAGACTTCTTCAGGCTAATGATTCTCTGTGTTAGAACTGCAGTATTTAAGTAAAAGCATGTGATTAGTACACCTGTAGTTGCAGATGATGAAGCATTGGTCTTAAAGTGAAAGGGTCATTAACACCAGGTGCAATGTATGCATTGAAGCGCAAGATCCATTTCATTTCTTGTAACTCAGTTAATTGTTTTAAACTTCCTCCACATATTGGTTTATATGCAGTGCATAAAATTAAAAATTTGAAATTATGTGAATTGTCTGTGTTTAAAATATGCTTGCATAAGGTGTTAGTATATACTTGTCTGTTAACATCAGAAATGTGGTTACAAATCCTTTCCTTAAGCTTCCTGTTGGTCATGCCTATATAAAATGCTGGACATTGTGTGCATCTAGCCATATATACAACATTCTTGGATTCACAGTTCCCATAAACTTGTATGAAGAAATCTTTGTTAAATACAGGATGTTTAATAACCTTTTTATTGTCTATATGCTGACAATAGGTACATTTATAGATGCCTTTTCTTGAACTTGAAAAACTTGTGATCGATCTTGGTTGTTCCTTATTGCAATGTATCTTTTTTAAGTTGGCTGCTCTTTTCTAGCCAAAATTAGGCATGGTGGAGATGTGATCTCTTCATTGTTGTATTTCATTTGGAATTGGCCAGTATTTGGTAATGATTTGTTTTACTGCTAAAGTACTGCAGTTGTAAGTCAACATGCATCAAATCTTGTGATTTCTCTGTGCCATATGTTGTGCATATTCATTATTATGAAAGAGAGATCTTGCTTCATCATTGCAAGCTGCTATGATTTCTTGCTGTGTGTCACTCACCTGTGATTCTTGATAACCTCTTTTGATGAAATCAGAGGCAGTAGTATTGTTATATCATATCAGTATCTAGTGTACTCAATCTGGCAACGCAACACTTGGGTTTTCAAGATTTTTATAAACATGTGAAGGATGTTTGCTTGTGCAAGTAAATAACTGCTCCTTTTAACTGGCATTTTGTATAAGGTAGTCTCAATTTTTGCCTCCTTGTGTGTGTTAATTTGAGGTCTAAGAAATTAATTTATTGACTAGAACTTTCCTTTTTGAAGCTGACAAATTGAGTAGTTGCTGAAACATACCTAGGAAAGTCCGCTAACAACATTGCATCTCTATGCCAAATAATAAAAAGATCATCTACAAACTATTTGAAAAAGGCTATGTGCTTCTTAAATGGGTTATTATTCAAGATGTAATCAGTTTCCCATACCAGCATTACTATGTTGGCATAGGTGCCAGCCATGGAAGTACCCATGGATACACCTTTTTCTTGTATGTAAAGTTGTTTATGGAAAAGAAATACATTGTTCTTAAGTACCAGCTTCAAAGGTTCAAATAGCAATTCTAAATGGGTCTGTGTACTCATGCAAGTATTGGGAAATGGAATGTACCCCAATGTCATGTGGTATTTTAGTAAATAATGAATCCACATCAAGTGTTACTAGTAAATGTTCACATAGTACCTTGTTCTCAGACCCTTGGGTAATAGTGGATAGGGTAAAAATCTCCATGTTCTTAGGGGTACATATCACAGAGGACTTGTCATGATTCATAAATACAAATTCCATTGTCAAGTAGACACAACAGCATTTCCATTTTCTGCGAAGAATAAGAAAAGCAAACCTTCCACCTCCTGTTTACACAGCCTTCTACAGGGGCCCTATAGAAAGCATCTTGTCAAACAGTCTTTCAGTATGTTAAGGAAACTGCTCTGCATCAATTCAGAAGTCTCTCCAAAGGGTGGTGAATGTAGCCAAGAAAAATATTAGGACCACTCTTCCATCTACTCAGGACCTATCCTTGTGTCAGTGTCTCAGCAGAGCCCCTAAAGTAGTCTGGGACTTCAATCACCGCACCCATGGACTGCTTTCCTTCCTATCATTTGACAAGTGCTAGCACAGTATGCCATGCAAAACTGCCAGATTCAGTGAGAGCTTCATTCCACAGGCCATCAGACTGCTCATCTCTACTAATAACACTTATGATGATGGCGATTATGTGCAGCAGATAGTTATGTTGATGAGAATTCATATGTTTGTGTAATAACTCAAATGCTAATCATAACTCATATTTTGGTGCAATAAACCAGCTGATGCAAAACTAGCCTTCTTGAGCAATACTGATAACTGTTGGAATTCTGTGCAATAATACACTGTTTTAGATTTGTAAAATGTTTTGGGTGTTATGTCTATAATGGATTTCTGTGATGTAGCAATGTCTGTTGTAATACTTCTTGTGATGTTTTGCACAGAGAGTCCGGAGAAACAAAATTGTGTTCAGTTTGCACTGTTGTGAGAAGTCTGAATGACAATAAAGTTTACTTTGACTTGGACTTACTAGAGGTCATCACCATTTAACCCAATATTATATTCATGGACAACTTCAACTACCACACTACAAACTGGGAACTTACATAACCCAAACGTTATAGGTCCAGAGATTCCTGACTTTGTAAACACAAACACCTTGGACCAGATAGTTTATACATGCACTAAGGATACAAATATACTCAACCTGGTCTCCACAAACATGGAAGAATGCTGTATCCCCTCAAGTGTAGTGCTCTCTGGTAAGGTCTCCTTCATAATAAAAATCAACTCTGTGACCATAGCTAACTCAAGCACCCTTTAAAAACTATTCTTAGGCATACTTCCTACTGGTAAGTGATAATTTTTCACAATTTCAAGTCCAATACAACCCTGAGATCACAGTTGCCTATGCAGAATTGTACACAGAAGCTCTGTAAAATCATGCAATAAATGCATAGAGACAGCTTTGTCTATCAGGAATAAGCCCAGAACTAACTCAAAAGACAAAACCACCCTGTTGGAATCCAAACATAAACAGGTTGTACCACAAAAGAAAAAAAAATCCATAGCCAAGATTAGGAAATTCTAAACCAAGTATGATAAAAAAATACTCTCATCAATCTAAGTAAGCAACTAAGAAGGCAGATTAAGTCTATGAAATCTAATTTTTCTGTAAAGATAGCCTCTGAAGCAAAAAACAGCCACAAAGCTTTCTTTAGCTATGTCCAAAACCTCCTCAGCACACAGTAGTGTACAGATCTGATTGCAAATGTAGCCACCTGCATGATGCCAGGAGACATAACAAATCTGCTGACTGACAAATTCAGCTCCAATTTTATTCTCCTCTCTTCTCCAGCCACTCCCCAAGAAATGCCATCAAACAACACCCCCCCCCCAAATATCATTAGGGAGCAGGTCTTTGATATGATCTCTAAGGCCAGAAACACTGCATTGATGTGCCCAGATAATATCCAAGATGCTCTAAAATAGCCTGAAACATAACATGTTGGGATCACTGGACTCACTGTTTAACCATAACCTCCAGACAGACATTGTGCCACACAAATGGAGAACTGCAACAGTCATCCCTCTGCACAAGGTGGAACATCAATGGATACCTGGAACTATAGACTCATAAGTCTGACTAGTCTAATGTGTAAAGCCATGGAAATAATTAATAAGGACATAAATATCCTTCAAACACTGGATCCAACTCAGCTTGGTTTCATCAAGGAGAGATTGTGTCTACTCACCCTGGTGGACTTCTTTGAGAAGGTCAGCAAGGCAATGGATGAGAGGGAAAAGTGATGTATACTGCCTAGCTTGACCTTCTAAGGCATTTGATACGATACCTCACTCAACATTGTAAACAAACTCATGGATATAGGCAAAGTCCCCTATAATACATGCTGGATAGCCAGCTGACAATCAGATAGGACCCATGAAGTTAGGATAGGGGAGACCACCACCACAACAAAGAGGCCAATCTCTAACAGAGTCCCTCAGTTCCCTGTGCTGTGCCTGCTCCATTTTGGCATGTGCTCCTAAGAAGTCAGTGCCAATGTCAGTGGTCTGTGGCAAACCAAGTTTGTAGATGATTGCACACTAGGAACAGTCAGAGAGGCCCCCCCCCCCCAAGACACTAACATCCCACAGAAAGGACTAACATAGGCATATAACTGGTGCCAAAACCAAAGCTTAAAACTCAGTGCCATGAAATGCATAATAACTTTTGGGATTAAGCCATCCTAGAAAATTACCTCATTGATAACACACCCTTAAAGAATAGAAGCAGTAGTCTGAAATTTGGGTATATATGTAGATAGTTAAATTGGTTTTCAACTAAAATGTGTCTAAGGTAGTAAGCAAATCATTCTATGTTACTCAACTTATAAGCAAAGGCATGGCTTCTAGGTTCAAGGAAGTCATTGTTCCATTGCATTTGACCCTTATCAGGCCTATCATTGAGCATAATGCCCCCTTTGGTATACACCTAACCGGACATATGCAATAACTGGAGTGACCAAAGAGGTTCCTCACAAAGAGAATACAGGGCATAAACAGCATATCCTATGCATATCAATAAAAAGCCTTATCTGTAAACTCTGTTTCCTACATACCATTGAGAGGCGATCTATGCCTGGCATACAAGGCATCCTTGGATCCCACACTGATGGACCTTTTGATATATCTGCAAAATAAATGGAATAAGAATTATCAATCTAGGGATTTAAACTTTGCTTTGGAAATAAATAAGACACGTTGGAGGGACAGGTATGTCTCAGAGAATTCCCCTTCTCTGGACCAGGCTTTTCATGCTTGTAAAGCAAAGCATTCCCTAACCCTATTCAAGAGAAACCTGGACCAGTGGGTGAGGAATTAGAAATATACTCCAGGTCTTGTTCTTATGCATCTCATAGAGAGAAGCAGCCTGTAAATCTTTCCCTAGCATACAAATACCCCTTAAAATGACCTCTAAAGCACATTAACTTATGGGATACAAATTGGGATGTTTGACTAGGCTTATAAAGGCCCTAGTGGTCATTAGCCTAGTATATACATATGGGCCTATGAATATATGTGCATGTATAAACTACCGTTGCTGTTTTAAGACTAATATGCATGTTAGCCTTTTTAAACAGTAACCTAGTCCATAATGCACTGCATTTTCCAAGCTGTAGTTAGTTCAATGTAAGATGTTAAAGTGTTACAACCATTCATGCAGAGCTGCCACATTGTTACTAATAAAAATCTCCTCTTCACTGAAACTAATATTGAATCCTGACATTTCTGATTCAGCCAGGAAAGTATCTAATGCAGCAATCAAAAGCAACCTCTGACATGGTCTCATAAGTGGAATTTTCTTGATGAGGAAAAACTGAAAAATAAATATTTTTAAAAGTTATATAAAACAATGCCAAACCACACTGAGTGATTCTGAAAGCTTGGAGTCAAACCATTGCTTTATCTAACAGTGTCTTTTTTTTACTGGATTTAATTTGTTCTGCTGTGATGAAATGTAAGCCACCAGAGCTATATGACTTCTCAAAACATTTTGCTGACCTACCTGAACAGAGATTCAAAACAAATTTTGTATAGCAATAAAATTACATAATGAAACAAAGGAAGTTCAGGTAAATAAAATTTCTTTATGTCATGAGTGCAGATGCTGAGGTCATATATAGTTTCTTTGGGGTCTACTTTAATTAACCAAAAGCTGATTCCAGCGAATGCAAATCCATCGACACATATACATCGAACCACGAAATGAGCGAACTTTACAAAACTGCCAAACTCAAAATACCAATTTGTCATACTCGGCCAACCCCACTGCCCGAAACACACTACCCACCCAAATAAAATAAATAAACCTCAAACATATACCAACCAAAACCCTACTTTTAACCCTACACTAAACTTCACATACACCACTATCTATGCACTCTCCTTAACCCCTCCCTTATCCTAAGGTCCGTAACTATCGCACACTTACCATATAGAGCTATACCCAAACAAAATAAATAAACCACACACATACACTAACCAAACCCCTACCTCAAACCCTACACTAAACGTTAAATACATTACCCATATTACATTACCTATTTTTGCACTTACCTTAACCCGCACCCTAATGTCCGTAACTATCGCACACTTACCTGACAAATCTATAGCTCAGACGGGTCAACCAAAACACTTCCACATTTTGAATTTTGCGGTAATTTCACGGTTTTGTGAGTTCGCTTATTTTGCGGTTCGATGCATTTGTGTCAATGGATTTGCATTCGCTGGAATCAGCTTTCGGTTAAATATAGTACACCCGTTTCTTTGTATTTCCAGGCTAGAAGTATTAAGTATGCATCACTGATCTGCAAACCCCGTGTGCATTTTGTGATAAAAAGAAATATAATATGAGAGCGAATGTCTTTGCAGATGTGTGCAAGCAAAGAGTAAACATGTTGAAGCGTTTGTAAGGCGATTGTATGAACTGATAGAAATTTGAGTTTAATGGTACAAAAGAAGAACAAATAAAGAGACAGAATTGTGATTGGGCTGGCTGTTGTAGAAGTCTCCCAAAGATTACAACTTGAATATAATTTACATTTAGAAAAGGCAATACAAAACAGCAGAGTGTCAGACTTCATAAAAAGGCAAACTGTTAACATGATAAATGATGCGTGTGAAGTAAAACACAAAATTAATGCCAAGTTTCGTAAACGGCATAATTTTGGTTACAATAAGTGAATGTTTGAGAAGCAGAGTGACAGCCTGGCAGATGCACAAGGTGTGACCATTACCACAGTGAGTCATAGCAGTGAGGTACAAGATGCAAAAGGTGTAATAGATGTAAGAGACTCAGCTGTTTTGCTGTCATTTGTAAAACAAAGATGATTAAAGACGCTGCTTCTGAAAATGCGCAAGAAACTAAAAATAATATGCAGACAGCATTTTTCCTGGGTTCAGTTCTGCTGTGTCTGATGATGGAGAAGACTGTGAAATTACAATTCCTATTCGTATAACATTTGTGAATTTCAAGACTGATGAAGGGTCCAGTGTTACTGTGGCACCTCATGCTACATATAAAAGTTTCTTGAAAGGTTGCATGAAGCAGAGACTGAAATTCACAGCTCAGAAGGCAGATTTCTAGTCACATGTGATTAGAAGAGGCACAGGTCTGAGTCTGGAGTTTATGTGCTAGATGGTCTGTACATAAATGGTCTGGTCAGTAGAGCTGCAGCATGCAAGATGGTCTTAATTACTAAAACAAATGAAATCAGTGTAGGTGTATTTGATGAAGCTGACCAGCTTAATTGTGAACTAGTAAACGTTAACTTAAAACCGAGTGCTGTTCCGGGTCTATATCAGATGAATGAAAAATCCGTTCATCGAATACATAAAGATCAAAGATTCACGGAAATTGAAAATGGTATTGTGGGGTCTCAGTACAGTGAGGATTAGGGTATTTGCCCTTTCCTCACTGTAGTGTGATCTCGGAGTTAGAATATATATTTAGTGGGAGTGTGGGGGGTGCAGACCCCTCACAATACCGATTTCGATTTCCATGACGTTTCGATCATTACGTATTCGATGAACGGATTTTTCATTCATCTGATATTGACCCGCTGTTCCATTCCTTTGCTGCCCAAAGTGGAACAAATGTAAAGCCTTCACATTATTGAGAGTGTATTGTAACTGACTGAGTGATGTGATCACATGGATACAATAAAGTGTTGACTTAAAAAAGCTGAATGATGCACTTGTGTGTGAAATGTTCATTGCACCTACAATAGAAGGTGTAGTACCCAGGACTGATAATGCAGACATATTTTCAATGTTTGATGCCTCAGTGCATTGCAGAAAATATGATTAGAGAAAGCAAGTCAAAAGCTGGCACTCTTTCATCAGCCCTATAGGAAGGTTGCATTTGTAAATGTTGCCATTTGGTATAACTTCAAAACTTGAATCTTTCATCTTAAAATGACTAATTTACTCAAGGGTCTCAATAGTTTTATTATTGTTATAGATGACATCCTAGCATCCAATCCAGACAAAGAAATATATGATTCAAGGTTAGAAGCAATACTACAGATAAGTAAATGTTCAACTTAAAGCAAAACCAAGACAAAAGTTGCTTTTGTAAACCCAGCTTCAGTGTTGTCAGTGCCATATAAATGTTAATGGTATTAAACTAGATGTATGTCCAGGCAATAGCTGTGTTGCAAGATCCATCATGTGTAACTGAGTAGAGACAAACCATAGGCTCAAAAAACTATTTGGCAAGCTGATATCAAACCTTTCCACAATGCTTCATCATTTGACAGACTTGCTAAAGAAAAAGGTGCCGTGATATTGGTGACAAGCCCAAGAATTCACCAAAGTGAAAACAGTGGTTACAACAGTTCCAGTTCTAGTGTAATATGATACCCTAAATAGGGAATACTGAGCGCATATGCCAGTAGCTCCAGCCTAGGTGCAGGATCACTCTAAATGGATGAACAAGAGTCTTGTTTCTTATCACTCCAAAACGTTAATCGATGCTGAATGGAATTATTCACAGTTTGAAAAAGAGTGCCTTACAAGTGTGTAAAAAGTTCTCTACATACCTATTACATCTTGAAAGTTTCCAGTTTCAGACTGATCACAAATCACTTGTTTCTTTAATCAGTTCGCATGAATTAGACAAAGTGCCACCAAGGTGCCAGAGGTTGTTAATAAGACACAGAAGGCAAAAAAAACACCGGAGACACTGGTACATAGATATTCACGTTTTACTGACGATTCTGATACCTCAACTTACACAAGCCTTCCAAGGAATAAATTCATCATCTGGGATACCATATTAAATGCAACTCTCAATTATCCAATTAACATATTATATAATTATCTAATTATATAATTAAATTCATTCTATTCACTTCCAGAAATGAAAAAAGAAAAAATCTTCACAATTTATCTGTCATTTGATACAAAATTTCTTCAAAGAAATGTAAAATCTAAGTACATTACAAAATCTTTCCATACAATTGCAAATGTTTTACATGACCAATTTCTCTACTCAAAATATACAAGCATTTGTAAAAAATCAATATAAATATATGTATACTGACATAATACTATCACCAGATGAGGGAGATAATGAGGAAATTCAAGCACTGATTTTCCCGCTCTTTTTTTAGTCTAACTGCCTTAATAGGATACCGTTGACTTTTTGGATTTGATATTCTAATTACTCATCACACCTATCCAGCGGCAAACAATAACGATCACAAAGAACACATAAAAGACTGCAAAAAGATGATTGTGGGTTAATAAATATGATATAACAAGGGAAAATAAATAAACTAACATCAAAGTGTCTGTGGAAGAGAAATAAGAACATTTCTGCAGACTCCTAACATGCCAGTGCTTGAAATATATACTTTAACTCAAATTTGAAGCTTACATTGGAAGAAGCGGGCAGCTACATTACAGAATTTTGTAATGTTGCGAAGCATAAGTATAATCATCAGCATAACAACTGAAGATAAATTAAATGATTATTATTGGTATATATGTCAGGGTATTATAAACATTTATGCATGGGTATCACTGATGTGGTGAAATTGTGTGATCATTGCACTGAAAAAGATGCAGACAAAACTGATCAAATATTGCTGGCTTTTTTTTTTCATTTGGAGTTCACGAACAGTGGGAATCAGGGAGTTTGCCCTTTCCCAATTGTAGAATGATTTTGCAGTTGGTATATGTAATTAGTAGGGGGGTGTAGGGGATACAGGGATGCTTGCCCCCTTCCCCACAAAAAATTTTTGTAGCTATTTATTTATTTATTGTAATCAATCAGATTTTGTAAATTTGCTAAATCTAGACTATATGAGTAAACAACTGTCATACATATATATGTGTATGTTTGTATATATATGTATATATATATATATATATATATATATATATATATATATAGATATAACTCTCCATAACAATATGATGACAAATTACAGTTAAGGTAAACTCCAAATCCAAGTAAAACAAAAAAGGGGGAAAAAAGGCAAATTTATAAGCACATGGCTGAGATAAAATGAACCCACACAGATTTTGTTGTGTAAGGGTGTACTAATTTGGAAGAGTGAGTTCTCTGGCATTAAATAAATTAAGGTGTAGATAATGCAGAAATAGAGCAGTGTCACAGAAAGGCAGAAAATACTGGCCAAGCTAGTAAAGACCATAAAAAAGATAATATATAAAAACAGAGTTCTTAATATATGAAGAATACTGGGGCATGCAATGATAAAGACAAAGTGACTGACTGGTATAAAAGAAAAATGAATGCCACACCATGGCCTGATCTACAAAATGCAATAAAGATTTTGTGGTCCTGAGTATCCACATTTGTTTCTGACATGTGCTAAAGGGAACATGGAATGAAAGGTAAGGAAAATACAGATGATAAGAGAAGAAATATTACACACACACACACACACACACACACACACACACACATATATATATATATATATATATATATATATATATATGTGTGTGTGTGTGTGTGTGTGTATATGCTGCTTAAGATCACCATGAAAATGGTCGACAAAAAAAACATCTAACCCTAAAAGCTTGAACAAAATTAAACATATTAAAAAACAATGGGATTGCAGCAAGGCAAACAACCCTACAACTCTATATTAATTAATAATCATCTCTTCTAGTAATTTTTTGTCAACCATTTTCATGTCGACCTTAAGCAGTTTTGACTAATGTTACTAGTCCCATGTATACCGATATATATATACATATATATATATATATATATATATATATATGTATATATATATATATATATATATATATCTATATATATATATATATATATATATATATATATATATATGTATATATATATATATATATATATATATATATATATATCTATATATATCTATTTTATATATATATATATATATATATATATATATATATATATATATATATATATGATGAATAATAGATTGCAGGATACATCACGAATAGTCCAGCTTTGGATGTAAATCAGCTTTATTGAAAAAACCAAAAGATGAGTGCTTTCGCGTGCTTCATGCACGCTTCATCAGATCTAAATAGCAGTAAATCTTCTGCTTTTTTATATTAAAGGCAACTGCCTTAATTGATCTAATTAAACTCATTAGGTAACCAATTGTAGAAAATTTTAAAGTGACAATGTGCGTTTCTTATATTAAAACATGAAAACATAAAAATGCATCTAGCTAATGCGGTCAAAAACGTAACGACCAACTCTTCTGTATCTCATGACTTCATGTAAAATACATTTACCCACCTAACTTAATAACAATGCATTGATAAAACTGAAAATCACATCTTCTTTCAGCTGCTCCCATTTGGAATCACCACAGTGGATCATCTGTTTGCATTTCTTCCTGTCCTCTGCATCTTGATCTTTCACACCAGCCACCTGTGTGTCCTCTGTCTCTGTCCATATCCATAAACCTTATCTTATGCCTTCCTCTTTTCCTCTTACCTGGCAGCTCCATCCTTAGCACCCTTCTCCCAATATACCTAGCATCCCTCCTCAGCACATGTCCAAAGTAATGCAATCTCACCTCTCTGCTTTGTCTCCAAGCCATCAAACGTGAGCTGATGTTATAATATACTCAATTCTAATCTTGTCCATCCTTGTTACACTAAATGGAAATCTTAACATCTTTAACGCTGCCATCTCCAACTCTGACTCCTGTCTTTTCAGCAGTGCTACCGTCTACAACCCATATAACATATCTGATCTCACTACCATCTTGTAGATTCTTACTGCTACTCGTTTGCCAAAAATCACTCCTAACACTCTTCGCCACCTGTTCCGTCCTGCCTGTACTCTTTTCTTCACCTCTTTTCTATACTCACCATTATTCTGAACTGTTGATCCCAAGTATTTAAACTCATCCACCTTTGCCAACTCTACTCCCTGCATCCTCAGCATTCTTCTGTGCTCCTCCTCATTCAGACAAATGTATTCTGTCTTAGTCCTACTGGCCTTCATTCCTCTCCTCTCTAGAGCATATCTCCACTTCTCCAGGGTCTAATCAACCTGTTCCCTACTCTCACTACATATCACAATGTCATCTGCAAACATCATAGTCCACAGGGACTACTGTCTGATCTCGTCTGTCAACCTGCTCATCAACACTGCAAATAAGAAGGAGCTTAGAGCTGATCCTTGATGACCTCACCACTGTCACACTGCCCTTGTACACATCCTGCAGCACTCTTACATACTTCTCTGCCACTCCTGACTTCCTCATACAATACCACAACTCCTCTCTAGGCACCCTGTCATATGCTTTCTCTATGTCCACTAAGCACAGTGCAATTCCTTCTGACCTTCTCTATACTTTTCCATCAACACCCTCAGAGCAAACATTGCATATGTAATGCTCTTTCCTGACATGAAACCATACTGCTTCTCA